>NW_028151733.1:0-82975 GCF_964638095.1 Poromitra crassiceps | reverse complement strand
ACCAGAGAGGCTAAGACCGCATTGACTCAGTGCGGTATTCAGCCTCTCTGGTGTCAAGTCTGATTTTGGAAAAAAAATAAAATAAATCCAAAATCAGACAGAGTGTTGAGACCAGAGAGGCTAAGACCGCATTGACTCAGTGCAGTATTCAGCCTCTCTGGTGTCAAGTCTGATTTTGGAAAAAAAAAAAAAAAATCCAAAATCAGACAGAGTGTTGACACCAGAGAGGCTAAGACCGCATTGACTCAGTGCGGTATTCAGCCTCTCTGGTGTCAAGTCTGATTTTGGAAAAAAAAAAAAAAAAATCCAAAATCAGACAGAGTGTTGACACCAGAGAGGCTAAGACCGCATTGACTCAGTGCGGTATTCAGCCTCTCTGGTGTCAAGTCTGATTTTGGAAAAAAAAAAAAAAAATCCAAAATCAGACAGAGTGTTGAGACCAGAGAGGCTAAGACCGCATTGACTCAGTGCAGTATTCAGCCTCTCTGGTGTCAAGTCTGATTTTGGAAAAAAAAAAAAAAAATCCAAAATCAGACAGAGTGTTGAGACCAGAGAGGCTAAGACCGCATTGACTCAGTGCAGTATTCAGCCTCTCTGGTGTCAAGTCTGATTTTGGAAAAAAAAAAAAAAAATCCAAAATCAGACAGACTGTTGACACCAGAGAGGCTAAGACCGCATTGACTCAGTGCGGTATTCAGCCTCTCTGGTGTCAAGTCTGATTTTGGAAAAAAAAAAAAAAAATCCAAAATCAGACAGAGTGTTGAGACCAGAGAGGCTAAGACCGCATTGACTCAGTGCAGTATTCAGCCTCTCTGGTGTCAAGTCTGATTTTGGAAAAAAAAAAAAAAAATCCAAAATCAGACAGAGTGTTGACACCAGAGAGGCTAAGACCGCATTGACTCAGTGCGGTATTCAGCCTCTCTGGTGTCAAGTCTGATTTTGGAAAAAAAATAAAATAAATCCAAAATCAGACAGAGTGTTGACACCAGAGAGGCTAAGACCGCATTGACTCAGTGCGGTATTCAGCCTCTCTGGTGTCAAGTCTGATTTTGGAAAAAAAAAAAAAAAATCCAAAATCAGACAGAGTGTTGACACCAGAGAGGCTAAGACCGCATTGACTCAGTGCGGTATTCAGCCTCTCTGGTGTCAAGTCTGATTTTGGAAAAAAAAAAAAAAAATCCAAAATCAGACAGAGTGTTGACACCAGAGAGGCTAAGACCGCATTGACTCAGTGCGGTATTCAGCCTCTCTGGTGTCAAGTCTGATTTTGGAAAAAAAAAAAAAAAATCCAAAATCAGACAGAGTGTTGAGACCAGAGAGGCTAAGACCGCATTGACTCAGTGCAGTATTCAGCCTCTCTGGTGTCAAGTCTGATTTTGGGAAAAAAAAAAAAAAAATCCAAAATCAGACAGAGTGTTGACACCAGAGAGGCTAAGACCGCATTGACTCAGTGCGGTATTCAGCCTCTCTGGTGTCAAGTCTGATTTTGGAAAAAAAAAAAAAAAAATCCAAAATCAGACAGAGTGTTGACACCAGAGAGGCTAAGACCGCATTGACTCAGTGCGGTATTCAGCCTCTCTGGTGTCAAGTCTGATTTTGGAAAAAAAATAAAATAAATCCAAAATCAGACAGAGTGTTGACACCAGAGAGGCTAAGACCGCATTGACTCAGTGCGGTATTCAGCCTCTCTGGTGTCAAGTCTGATTTTGGAAAAAAAAAAAAAAAATCCAAAATCAGACAGAGTGTTGACACCAGAGAGGCTAAGACCGCATTGACTCAGTGCGGTATTCAGCCTCTCTGGTGTCAAGTCTGATTTTGGAAAAAAAAAAAAAAAATCCAAAATCAGACAGAGTGTTGACACCAGAGAGGCTAAGACCGCATTGACTCAGTGCGGTATTCAGCCTCTCTGGTGTCAAGTCTGATTTTGGAAAAAAAAAAAAAAAATCCAAAATCAGACAGAGTGTTGAGACCAGAGAGGCTAAGACCGCATTGACTCAGTGCAGTATTCAGCCTCTCTGGTGTCAAGTCTGATTTTGGGAAAAAAAAAAAAAAAATCCAAAATCAGACAGAGTGTTGACACCAGAGAGGCTAAGACCGCATTGACTCAGTGCGGTATTCAGCCTCTCTGGTGTCAAGTCTGATTTTGGAAAAAAAAAAAAAAAATCCAAAATCAGACAGAGTGTTGACACCAGAGAGGCTAAGACCGCATTGACTCAGTGCAGTATTCAGCCTCTCTGGTGTCAAGTCTGATTTTGGAAAAAAAAAAAAAAAATCCAAAATCAGACAGAGTGTTGACACCAGAGAGGCTAAGACCGCATTGACTCAGTGCGGTATTCAGCCTCTCTGGTGTCAAGTCTGATTTTGGAAAAAAAATAAAATAAATCCAAAATCAGACAGAGTGTTGAGACCAGAGAGGCTAAGACCGCATTGACTCAGTGCAGTATTCAGCCTCTCTGGTGTCAAGTCTGATTTTGGAAAAAAAAAAAAAAAATCCAAAATCAGACAGAGTGTTGACACCAGAGAGGCTAAGACCGCATTGACTCAGTGCGGTATTCAGCCTCTCTGGTGTCAAGTCTGATTTTGGAAAAAAAAAAAAAAAAATCCAAAATCAGACAGAGTGTTGACACCAGAGAGGCTAAGACCGCATTGACTCAGTGCGGTATTCAGCCTCTCTGGTGTCAAGTCTGATTTTGGAAAAAAAAAAAAAAAATCCAAAATCAGACAGAGTGTTGAGACCAGAGAGGCTAAGACCGCATTGACTCAGTGCAGTATTCAGCCTCTCTGGTGTCAAGTCTGATTTTGGAAAAAAAAAAAAAAAATCCAAAATCAGACAGACTGTTGACACCAGAGAGGCTAAGACCGCATTGACTCAGTGCGGTATTCAGCCTCTCTGGTGTCAAGTCTGATTTTGAAAAAAAAAAAAAAAAATCCAAAATCAGACAGACTGTTGACACCAGAGAGGCTAAGACCGCATTGACTCAGTGCGGTATTCAGCCTCTCTGGTGTCAAGTCTGATTTTGGAAAAAAAAAAAAAAATCCAAAATCAGACAGAGTGTTGAGACCAGAGAGGCTAAGACCGCATTGACTCAGTGCAGTATTCAGCCTCTCTGGTGTCAAGTCTGATTTTGGAAAAAAAAAAAAAAAATCCAAAATCAGACAGAGTGTTGACACCAGAGAGGCTAAGACCGCATTGACTCAGTGCGGTATTCAGCCTCTCTGGTGTCAAGTCTGATTTTGGAAAAAAAAAAAAAAAATCCAAAATCAGACAGACTGTTGACACCAGAGAGGCTAAGACCGCATTGACTCAGTGCGGTATTCAGCCTCTCTGGTGTCAAGTCTGATTTTGGAAAAAAAAAAAAAAAATCTAAAATCAGACAGAGTGTTGAGACCAGAGAGGCTAAGACCGCATTGACTCAGTGCAGTATTCAGCCTCTCTGGTGTCAAGTCTGATTTTGGAAAAAAAAAAAAAAAATCCAAAATCAGACAGAGTGTTGACACCAGAGAGGCTAAGACCGCATTGACTCAGTGCGGTATTCAGCCTCTCTGGTGTCAAGTCTGATTTTGGAAAAAAAAAAAAAAAATCCAAAATCAGACAGAGTGTTGACACCAGAGAGGCTAAGACCGCATTGACTCAGTGCAGTATTCAGCCTCTCTGGTGTCAAGTCTGATTTTGGAAAAAAAAAAAAAAATCCAAAATCAGACAGAGTGTTGACACCAGAGAGGCTAAGACCGCATTGACTCAGTGCGGTATTCAGCCTCTCTGGTGTCAAGTCTGATTTTGGAAAAAAAAAAAAAAAATCCAAAATCAGACAGAGTGTTGAGACCAGAGAGGCTAAGACCGCATTGACTCAGTGCAGTATTCAGCCTCTCTGGTGTCAAGTCTGATTTTGGAAAAAAAAAAAAAAAATCCAAAATCAGACAGAGTGTTGACACCAGAGAGGCTAAGACCGCATTGACTCAGTGCGGTATTCAGCCTCTCTGGTGTCAAGTCTGATTTTGGAAAAAAAATAAAATAAATACAAAATCAGACAGAGTGTTGACACCAGAGAGGCTAAGACCGCATTGACTCAGTGCGGTATTCAGCCTCTCTGGTGTCAAGTCTGATTTTGGAAAAAAAAAAAAAAAATCCAAAATCAGACAGAGTGTTGAGACCAGAGAGGCTAAGACCGCATTGACTCAGTGCAGTATTCAGCCTCTCTGGTGTCAAGTCTGATTTTGGAAAAAAAAAAAAAAAATCCAAAATCAGACAGAGTGTTGACACCAGAGAGGCTAAGACCGCATTGACTCAGTGCGGTATTCAGCCTCTCTGGTGTCAAGTCTGATTTTGGAAAAAAAAAAAAAAAAATCCAAAATCAGACAGAGTGTTGACACCAGAGAGGCTAAGACCGCATTGACTCAGTGCGGTATTCAGCCTCTCTGGTGTCAAGTCTGATTTTGGAAAAAAAAAAAAAAAATCCAAAATCAGACAGAGTGTTGAGACCAGAGAGGCTAAGACCGCATTGACTCAGTGCAGTATTCAGCCTCTCTGGTGTCAAGTCTGATTTTGGAAAAAAAAAAAAAAAATCCAAAATCAGACAGAGTGTTGACACCAGAGAGGCTAAGACCGCATTGACTCAGTGCAGTATTCAGCCTCTCTGGTGTCAAGTCTGATTTTGGAAAAAAAAAAAAAAAATCCAAAATCAGACAGAGTGTTGACACCAGAGAGGCTAAGACCGCATTGACTCAGTGCGGTATTCAGCCTCTCTGGTGTCAAGTCTGATTTTGGAAAAAAAATAAAATAAATCCAAAATCAGACAGAGTGTTGAGACCAGAGAGGCTAAGACCGCATTGACTCAGTGCAGTATTCAGCCTCTCTGGTGTCAAGTCTGATTTTGGAAAAAAAAAAAAAAATCCAAAATCAGACAGAGTGTTGACACCAGAGAGGCTAAGACCGCATTGACTCAGTGCGGTATTCAGCCTCTCTGGTGTCAAGTCTGATTTTGGAAAAAAAAAAAAAAAAATCCAAAATCAGACAGAGTGTTGACACCAGAGAGGCTAAGACCGCATTGACTCAGTGCGGTATTCAGCCTCTCTGGTGTCAAGTCTGATTTTGGAAAAAAAAAAAAAAAATCCAAAATCAGACAGAGTGTTGAGACCAGAGAGGCTAAGACCGCATTGACTCAGTGCAGTATTCAGCCTCTCTGGTGTCAAGTCTGATTTTGGAAAAAAAAAAAAAAAATCCAAAATCAGACAGACTGTTGACACCAGAGAGGCTAAGACCGCATTGACTCAGTGCGGTATTCAGCCTCTCTGGTGTCAAGTCTGATTTTGGAAAAAAAAAAAAAAAATCCAAAATCAGACAGACTGTTGACACCAGAGAGGCTAAGACCGCATTGACTCAGTGCGGTATTCAGCCTCTCTGGTGTCAAGTCTGATTTTGGAAAAAAAAAAAAAAAATCCAAAATCAGACAGAGTGTTGAGACCAGAGAGGCTAAGACCGCATTGACTCAGTGCAGTATTCAGCCTCTCTGGTGTCAAGTCTGATTTTGGAAAAAAAAAAAAAAAATCCAAAATCAGACAGAGTGTTGACACCAGAGAGGCTAAGACCGCATTGACTCAGTGCGGTATTCAGCCTCTCTGGTGTCAAGTCTGATTTTGGAAAAAAAAAAAAAAAATCCAAAATCAGACAGAGTGTTGACACCAGAGAGGCTAAGACCGCATTGACTCAGTGCAGTATTCAGCCTCTCTGGTGTCAAGTCTGATTTTGGAAAAAAAAAAAAAAAATCCAAAATCAGACAGAGTGTTGACACCAGAGAGGCTAAGACCGCATTGACTCAGTGCGGTATTCAGCCTCTCTGGTGTCAAGTCTGATTTTGGAAAAAAAATAAAATAAATCCAAAATCAGACAGAGTGTTGAGACCAGAGAGGCTAAGACCGCATTGACTCAGTGCAGTATTCAGCCTCTCTGGTGTCAAGTCTGATTTTGGAAAAAAAAAAAAAAAAATCCAAAATCAGACAGAGTGTTGACACCAGAGAGGCTAAGACCGCATTGACTCAGTGCGGTATTCAGCCTCTCTGGTGTCAAGTCTGATTTTGGAAAAAAAATAAAATAAATCCAAAATCAGACAGAGTGTTGACACCAGAGAGGCTAAGACCGCATTGACTCAGTGCGGTATTCAGCCTCTCTGGTGTCAAGTCTGATTTTGGAAAAAAAAAAAAAATCCAAAATCAGACAGAGTGTTGAGACCAGAGAGGCTAAGACCGCATTGACTCAGTGCAGTATTCAGCCTCTCTGGTGTCAAGTCTGATTTTGGAAAAAAAAAAAAAAAATCCAAAATCAGACAGAGTGTTGACACCAGAGAGGCTAAGACCGCATTGACTCAGTGCAGTATTCAGCCTCTCTGGTGTCAAGTCTGATTTTGGAAAAAAAAAAAAAAAAATCCAAAATCAGACAGAGTGTTGAGACCAGAGAGGCTAAGACCGCATTGACTCAGTGCAGTATTCAGCCTCTCTGGTGTCAAGTCTGATTTTGGAAAAAAAAAAAAAAAATCCAAAATCAGACAGAGTGTTGACACCAGAGAGGCTAAGACCGCATTGACTCAGTGCGGTATTCAGCCTCTCTGGTGTCAAGTCTGATTTTGGAAAAAAAAAAAAAAAAATCCAAAATCAGACAGAGTGTTGACACCAGAGAGGCTAAGACCGCATTGACTCAGTGCGGTATTCAGCCTCTCTGGTGTCAAGTCTGATTTTGGAAAAAAAAAAAAAAAATCCAAAATCAGACAGAGTGTTGAGACCAGAGAGGCTAAGACCGCATTGACTCAGTGCAGTATTCAGCCTCTCTGGTGTCAAGTCTGATTTTGGAAAAAAAAAAAAAAAATCCAAAATCAGACAGACTGTTGACACCAGAGAGGCTAAGACCGCATTGACTCAGTGCGGTATTCAGCCTCTCTGGTGTCAAGTCTGATTTTGGAAAAAAAAAAAAAAAATCCAAAATCAGACAGACTGTTGACACCAGAGAGGCTAAGACCGCATTGACTCAGTGCGGTATTCAGCCTCTCTGGTGTCAAGTCTGATTTTGGAAAAAAAAAAAAAAATCCAAAATCAGACAGAGTGTTGAGACCAGAGAGGCTAAGACCGCATTGACTCAGTGCAGTATTCAGCCTCTCTGGTGTCAAGTCTGATTTTGGAAAAAAAAAAAAAAAATCCAAAATCAGACAGAGTGTTGACACCAGAGAGGCTAAGACCGCATTGACTCAGTGCGGTATTCAGCCTCTCTGGTGTCAAGTCTGATTTTGGAAAAAAAAAAAAAAAATCCAAAATCAGACAGACTGTTGACACCAGAGAGGCTAAGACTGCATTGACTCAGTGCGGTATTCAGCCTCTCTGGTGTCAAGTCTGATTTTGGAAAAAAAAAAAAAAAATCCAAAATCAGACAGAGTGTTGAGACCAGAGAGGCTAAGACCGCATTGACTCAGTGCAGTATTCAGCCTCTCTGGTGTCAAGTCTGATTTTGGAAAAAAAAAAAAAAAATCCAAAATCAGACAGAGTGTTGACACCAGAGAGGCTAAGACCGCATTGACTCAGTGCGGTATTCAGCCTCTCTGGTGTCAAGTCTGATTTTGGAAAAAAAAAAAAAAAAATCCAAAATCAGACAGAGTGTTGACACCAGAGAGGCTAAGACCGCATTGACTCAGTGCAGTATTCAGCCTCTCTGGTGTCAAGTCTGATTTTGGAAAAAAAAAAAAAAAATCCAAAATCAGACAGAGTGTTGACACCAGAGAGGCTAAGACCGCATTGACTCAGTGCGGTATTCAGCCTCTCTGGTGTCAAGTCTGATTTTGGAAAAAAAATAAAATAAATCCAAAATCAGACAGAGTGTTGAGACCAGAGAGGCTAAGACCGCATTGACTCAGTGCAGTATTCAGCCTCTCTGGTGTCAAGTCTGATTTTGGAAAAAAAAAAAAAAAAATCCAAAATCAGACAGAGTGTTGACACCAGAGAGGCTAAGACCGCATTGACTCAGTGCGGTATTCAGCCTCTCTGGTGTCAAGTCTGATTTTGGAAAAAAAATAAAATAAATCCAAAATCAGACAGAGTGTTGACACCAGAGAGGCTAAGACCGCATTGACTCAGTGCGGTATTCAGCCTCTCTGGTGTCAAGTCTGATTTTGGAAAAAAAAAAAAAATCCAAAATCAGACAGAGTGTTGAGACCAGAGAGGCTAAGACCGCATTGACTCAGTGCAGTATTCAGCCTCTCTGGTGTCAAGTCTGATTTTGGAAAAAAAAAAAAAAAATCCAAAATCAGACAGACTGTTGACACCAGAGAGGCTAAGACCGCATTGACTCAGTGCGGTATTCAGCCTCTCTGGTGTCAAGTCTGATTTTGGAAAAAAAAAAAAAAATCCAAAATCAGACAGACTGTTGACACCAGAGAGGCTAAGACCGCATTGACTCAGTGCGGTATTCAGCCTCTCTGGTGTCAAGTCTGATTTTGGAAAAAAAAAAAAAAAATCCAAAATCAGACAGAGTGTTGAGACCAGAGAGGCTAAGACCGCATTGACTCAGTGCAGTATTCAGCCTCTCTGGTGTCAAGTCTGATTTTGGAAAAAAAAAAAAATCCAAAATCAGACAGAGTGTTGACACCAGAGAGGCTAAGACCGCATTGACTCAGTGCGGTATTCAGCCTCTCTGGTGTCAAGTCTGATTTTGGAAAAAAAAAAAAAAAATCCAAAATCAGACAGAGTGTTGAGACCAGAGAGGCTAAGACCGCATTGACTCAGTGCAGTATTCAGCCTCTCTGGTGTCAAGTCTGATTTTGGAAAAAAAAAAAAAAAATCCAAAATCAGACAGACTGTTGACACCAGAGAGGCTAAGACCGCATTGACTCAGTGCGGTATTCAGCCTCTCTGGTGTCAAGTCTGATTTTGGAAAAAAAAAAAAAAAATCCAAAATCAGACAGAGTGTTGAGACCAGAGAGGCTAAGACCGCATTGACTCAGTGCAGTATTCAGCCTCTCTGGTGTCAAGTCTGATTTTGGAAAAAAAAAAAAAAAATCCAAAATCAGACAGAGTGTTGACACCAGAGAGGCTAAGACCGCATTGACTCAGTGCGGTATTCAGCCTCTCTGGTGTCAAGTCTGATTTTGGAAAAAAAAAAAAAAAATCCAAAATCAGACAGTGTTGACACCAGAGAGGCTAAGACCGCATTGACTCAGTGCGGTATTCAGCCTCTCTGGTGTCAAGTCTGATTTTGGAAAAAAAATAAAAAAAATCCAAAATCAGACAGAGTGTTGAGACCAGAGAGGCTAAGACCGCATTGACTCAGTGCAGTATTCAGCCTCTCTGGTGTCAAGTCTGATTTTGGAAAAAAAAAAAAAAAATCCAAAATCAGACAGACTGTTGACACCAGAGAGGCTAAGACCGCATTGACTCAGTGCGGTATTCAGCCTCTCTGGTGTCAAGTCTGATTTTGGAAAAAAAAAAAAAAAATCCAAAATCAGACAGAGTGTTGAGACCAGAGAGGCTAAGACCGCATTGACTCAGTGCAGTATTCAGCCTCTCTGGTGTCAAGTCTGATTTTGGAAAAAAAAAAAAAAAATCCAAAATCAGACAGAGTGTTGACACCAGAGAGGCTAAGACCGCATTGACTCAGTGCGGTATTCAGCCTCTCTGGTGTCAAGTCTGATTTTGGAAAAAAAAAAAAAAATCCAAAATCAGACAGTGTTGACACCAGAGAGGCTAAGACCGCATTGACTCAGTGCGGTATTCAGCCTCTCTGGTGTCAAGTCTGATTTTGGAAAAAAAATAAAATAAATCCAAAATCAGACAGAGTGTTGAGACCAGAGAGGCTAAGACCGCATTGACTCAGTGCAGTATTCAGCCTCTCTGGTGTCAAGTCTGATTTTGGAAAAAAAAAAAAAAAATCCAAAATCAGACAGAGTGTTGACACCAGAGAGGCTAAGACCGCATTGACTCAGTGCGGTATTCAGCCTCTCTGGTGTCAAGTCTGATTTTGGAAAAAAAAAAAAAAAAATCCAAAATCAGACAGAGTGTTGACACCAGAGAGGCTAAGACCGCATTGACTCAGTGCGGTATTCAGCCTCTCTGGTGTCAAGTCTGATTTTGGAAAAAAAAAAAAAAAATCCAAAATCAGACAGAGTGTTGAGACCAGAGAGGCTAAGACCGCATTGACTCAGTGCAGTATTCAGCCTCTCTGGTGTCAAGTCTGATTTTGGAAAAAAAAAAAAAAAATCCAAAATCAGACAGACTGTTGACACCAGAGAGGCTAAGACCGCATTGACTCAGTGCGGTATTCAGCCTCTCTGGTGTCAAGTCTGATTTTGGAAAAAAAAAAAAAAAATCCAAAATCAGACAGACTGTTGACACCAGAGAGGCTAAGACCGCATTGACTCAGTGCGGTATTCAGCCTCTCTGGTGTCAAGTCTGATTTTGGAAAAAAAAAAAAAAATCCAAAATCAGACAGAGTGTTGAGACCAGAGAGGCTAAGACCGCATTGACTCAGTGCAGTATTCAGCCTCTCTGGTGTCAAGTCTGATTTTGGAAAAAAAAAAAAAAAATCCAAAATCAGACAGAGTGTTGACACCAGAGAGGCTAAGACCGCATTGACTCAGTGCGGTATTCAGCCTCTCTGGTGTCAAGTCTGATTTTGGAAAAAAAAAAAAAAAATCCAAAATCAGACAGACTGTTGACACCAGAGAGGCTAAGACTGCATTGACTCAGTGCGGTATTCAGCCTCTCTGGTGTCAAGTCTGATTTTGGAAAAAAAAAAAAAAAATCCAAAATCAGACAGAGTGTTGAGACCAGAGAGGCTAAGACCGCATTGACTCAGTGCAGTATTCAGCCTCTCTGGTGTCAAGTCTGATTTTGGAAAAAAAAAAAAAAAATCCAAAATCAGACAGAGTGTTGACACCAGAGAGGCTAAGACCGCATTGACTCAGTGCGGTATTCAGCCTCTCTGGTGTCAAGTCTGATTTTGGAAAAAAAAAAAAAAAATCCAAAATCAGACAGAGTGTTGACACCAGAGAGGCTAAGACCGCATTGACTCAGTGCAGTATTCAGCCTCTCTGGTGTCAAGTCTGATTTTGGAAAAAAAAAAAAAAAATCCAAAATCAGACAGAGTGTTGACACCAGAGAGGCTAAGACCGCATTGACTCAGTGCGGTATTCAGCCTCTCTGGTGTCAAGTCTGATTTTGGAAAAAAAATAAAATAAATCCAAAATCAGACAGAGTGTTGAGACCAGAGAGGCTAAGACCGCATTGACTCAGTGCAGTATTCAGCCTCTCTGGTGTCAAGTCTGATTTTGGAAAAAAAAAAAAAAAATCCAAAATCAGACAGAGTGTTGACACCAGAGAGGCTAAGACCGCATTGACTCAGTGCGGTATTCAGCCTCTCTGGTGTCAAGTCTGATTTTGGAAAAAAAATAAAATAAATCCAAAATCAGACAGAGTGTTGACACCAGAGAGGCTAAGACCGCATTGACTCAGTGCGGTATTCAGCCTCTCTGGTGTCAAGTCGATTTTGGAAAAAAAAAAAAAAATCCAAAATCAGACAGAGTGTTGAGACCAGAGAGGCTAAGACCGCATTGACTCAGTGCAGTATTCAGCCTCTCTGGTGTCAAGTCTGATTTTGGAAAAAAAAAAAAAAAATCCAAAATCAGACAGACTGTTGACACCAGAGAGGCTAAGACCGCATTGACTCAGTGCGGTATTCAGCCTCTCTGGTGTCAAGTCTGATTTTGGAAAAAAAAAAAAAAAATCCAAAATCAGACAGACTGTTGACACCAGAGAGGCTAAGACCGCATTGACTCAGTGCGGTATTCAGCCTCTCTGGTGTCAAGTCTGATTTTGGAAAAAAAAAAAAAAATCCAAAATCAGACAGAGTGTTGAGACCAGAGAGGCTAAGACCGCATTGACTCAGTGCAGTATTCAGCCTCTCTGGTGTCAAGTCTGATTTTGGAAAAAAAAAAAAAAAAATCCAAAATCAGACAGAGTGTTGACACCAGAGAGGCTAAGACCGCATTGACTCAGTGCGGTATTCAGCCTCTCTGGTGTCAAGTCTGATTTTGGAAAAAAAAAAAAAAAAATCCAAAATCAGACAGAGTGTTGAGACCAGAGAGGCTAAGACCGCATTGACTCAGTGCAGTATTCAGCCTCTCTGGTGTCAAGTCTGATTTTGGAAAAAAAAAAAAAAAATCCAAAATCAGACAGACTGTTGACACCAGAGAGGCTAAGACCGCATTGACTCAGTGCGGTATTCAGCCTCTCTGGTGTCAAGTCTGATTTTGGAAAAAAAAAAAAAAAAATCCAAAATCAGACAGAGTGTTGAGACCAGAGAGGCTAAGACCGCATTGACTCAGTGCAGTATTCAGCCTCTCTGGTGTCAAGTCTGATTTTGGAAAAAAAAAAAAAAAAATCCAAAATCAGACAGAGTGTTGAGACCAGAGAGGCTAAGACCGCATTGACTCAGTGCAGTATTCAGCCTCTCTGGTGTCAAGTCTGATTTTGGAAAAAAAAAAAAAAAATCCAAAATCAGACAGACTGTTGACACCAGAGAGGCTAAGACCGCATTGACTCAGTGCGGTATTCAGCCTCTCTGGTGTCAAGTCTGATTTTGGAAAAAAAAAAAAAAAATCCAAAATCAGACAGAGTGTTGAGACCAGAGAGGCTAAGACCGCATTGACTCAGTGCAGTATTCAGCCTCTCTGGTGTCAAGTCTGATTTTGGAAAAAAAAAAAAAAAAATCCAAAATCAGACAGAGTGTTGACACCAGAGAGGCTAAGACCGCATTGACTCAGTGCGGTATTCAGCCTCTCTGGTGTCAAGTCTGATTTTGGAAAAAAAATAAAATAAATCCAAAATCAGACAGAGTGTTGACACCAGAGAGGCTAAGACCGCATTGACTCAGTGCGGTATTCAGCCTCTCTGGTGTCAAGTCTGATTTTGGAAAAAAAAAAAAAAAATCCAAAATCAGACAGACTGTTGACACCAGAGAGGCTAAGACCGCATTGACGCAGTGCGGTATTCAGCCTCTCTGGTGTCAAGTCTGATTTTGGAAAAAAAAAAAAAAAATCCAAAATCAGACAGAGTGTTGAGACCAGAGAGGCTAAGACCGCATTGACTCAGTGCAGTATTCAGCCTCTCTGGTGTCAAGTCTGATTTTGGAAAAAAAAAAAAAAAAATCAAAAATCAGACAGAGTGTTGAGACCAGAGAGGCTAAGACCGCATTGACTCAGTGCAGTATTCAGCCTCTCTGGTGTCAAGTCTGATTTTGGAAAAAAAAAAAAAAAATCCAAAATCAGACAGAGTGTTGACACCAGAGAGGCTAAGACCGCATTGACTCAGTGCGGTATTCAGCCTCTCTGGTGTCAAGTCTGATTTTGGAAAAAAAAAAAAAAAAATCCAAAATCAGACAGAGTGTTGAGACCAGAGAGGCTAAGACCGCATTGACTCAGTGCGGTATTCAGCCTCTCTGGTGTCAAGTCTGATTTTGGAAAAAAAAAAAAAAAATCCAAAATCAGACAGAGTGTTGACACCAGAGAGGCTAAGACCGCATTGACTCAGTGCGGTATTCAGCCTCTCTGGTGTCAAGTCTGATTTTGGAAAAAAAAAAAAAAAAAATCCAAAATCAGACAGAGTGTTGACACCAGAGAGGCTAAGACCGCATTGACTCAGTGCGGTATTCAGCCTCTCTGGTGTCAAGTCTGATTTTTGAAAAAAAAAAAAAAAATCCAAAATCAGACAGAGTGTTGAGACCAGAGAGGCTAAGACCGCATTGACTCAGTGCAGTATTCAGCCTCTCTGGTGTCAAGTCTGATTTTGGAAAAAAAAAAAAAAAATCCAAAATCAGACAGAGTGTTGACACCAGAGAGGCTAAGACCGCATTGACTCAGTGCGGTATTCAGCCTCTCTGGTGTCAAGTCTGATTTTGGAAAAAAAAAAAAAAAATCCAAAATCAGACAGAGTGTTGACACCAGAGAGGCTAAGACCGCATTGACTCAGTGCAGTATTCAGCCTCTCTGGTGTCAAGTCTGATTTTGGAAAAAAAAAAAAAAAATCCAAAATCAGACAGAGTGTTGACACCAGAGAGGCTAAGACCGCATTGACTCAGTGCGGTATTCAGCCTCTCTGGTGTCAAGTCTGATTTTGGAAAAAAAAAAAAAAAATCCAAAATCAGACAGAGTGTTGAGACCAGAGAGGCTAAGACCGCATTGACTCAGTGCAGTATTCAGCCTCTCTGGTGTCAAGTCTGATTTTGGAAAAAAAAAAAAAAATCCAAAATCAGACAGACTGTTGACACCAGAGAGGCTAAGACCGCATTGACTCAGTGCGGTATTCAGCCTCTCTGGTGTCAAGTCTGATTTTGGAAAAAAAAAAAAAAAATCCAAAATCAGACAGAGTGTTGAGACCAGAGAGGCTAAGACCGCATTGACTCAGTGCAGTATTCAGCCTCTCTGGTGTCAAGTCTGATTTTGGAAAAAAAAAAAAAAAATCCAAAATCAGACAGAGTGTTGACACCAGAGAGGCTAAGACCGCATTGACTCAGTGCGGTATTCAGCCTCTCTGGTGTCAAGTCTGATTTTGGAAAAAAAAAAAAAAAATCCAAAATCAGACAGAGTGTTGAGACCAGAGAGGCTAAGACCGCATTGACTCAGTGCAGTATTCAGCCTCTCTGGTGTCAAGTCTGATTTTGGAAAAAAAAAAAAAAAATCCAAAATCAGACAGACTGTTGACACCAGAGAGGCTAAGACCGCATTGACTCAGTGCGGTATTCAGCCTCTCTGGTGTCAAGTCTGATTTTGGAAAAAAAAAAAAAAAAATCCAAAATCAGACAGAGTGTTGAGACCAGAGAGGCTAAGACCGCATTGACTCAGTGCAGTATTCAGCCTCTCTGGTGTCAAGTCTGATTTTGGAAAAAAAAAAAAAAAAATCCAAAATCAGACAGAGTGTTGAGACCAGAGAGGCTAAGACCGCATTGACTCAGTGCAGTATTCAGCCTCTCTGGTGTCAAGTCTGATTTTGGAAAAAAAAAAAAAAAATCCAAAATCAGACAGACTGTTGACACCAGAGAGGCTAAGACCGCATTGACTCAGTGCAGTATTCAGCCTCTCTGGTGTCAAGTCTGATTTTGGAAAAAAAAAAAAAAATCCAAAATCAGACAGAGTGTTGACACCAGAGAGGCTAAGACCGCATTGACTCAGTGCAGTATTCAGCCTCTCTGGTGTCAAGTCTGATTTTGGAAAAAAAAAAAAAAAATCCAAAATCAGACAGAGTGTTGACACCAGAGAGGCTAAGACCGCATTGACTCAGTGCGGTATTCAGCCTCTCTGGTGTCAAGTCTGATTTTGGAAAAAAAAAAAAAAAAATCCAAAATCAGACAGAGTGTTGAGACCAGAGAGGCTAAGACCGCATTGACTCAGTGCAGTATTCAGCCTCTCTGGTGTCAAGTCTGATTTTGGAAAAAAAAAAAAAAAAATCCAAAATCAGACAGAGTGTTGACACCAGAGAGGCTAAGACCGCATTGACTCAGTGCGGTATTCAGCCTCTCTGGTGTCAAGTCTGATTTTGGAAAAAAAAAAAAAAAAATCCAAAATCAGACAGAGTGTTGACACCAGAGAGGCTAAGACCGCATTGACTCAGTGCGGTATTCAGCCTCTCTGGTGTCAAGTCTGATTTTGGAAAAAAAAATCAAAAATCAAAAATCAGACAGAGTGTTGAGACCAGAGAGGCTAAGACCGCATTGACTCAGTGCAGTATTCAGCCTCTCTGGTGTCAAGTCTGATTTTGGAAAAAAAAAAAAAAAATCCAAAATCAGACAGACTGTTGACACCAGAGAGGCTAAGACCGCATTGACTCAGTGCGGTATTCAGCCTCTCTGGTGTCAAGTCTGATTTTGGAAAAAAAAAAAAAAAAATCCAAAATCAGACAGAGTGTTGAGACCAGAGAGGCTAATACCGCATTGACTCAGTGCAGTATTCAGCCTCTCTGGTGTCAAGTCTGATTTTGGAAAAAAAAAAAAAAAATCCAAAATCAGACAGAGTGTTGACACCAGAGAGGCTAAGACCGCATTGACTCAGTGCGGTATTCAGCCTCTCTGGTGTCAAGTCTGATTTTGGAAAAAAAAAAAAAAAATCCAAAATCAGACAGAGTGTTGAGACCAGAGAGGCTAAGACCGCATTGACTCAGTGCAGTATTCAGCCTCTCTGGTGTCAAGTCTGATTTTGGAAAAAAAAAAAAAAAATCCAAAATCAGACAGACTGTTGACACCAGAGAGGCTAAGACCGCATTGACTCAGTGCGGTATTCAGCCTCTCTGGTGTCAAGTCTGATTTTGGAAAAAAAAAAAAAAAATCCAAAATCAGACAGAGTGTTGAGACCAGAGAGGCTAAGACCGCATTGACTCAGTGCAGTATTCAGCCTCTCTGGTGTCAAGTCTGATTTTGGAAAAAAAAAAAAAAAATCCAAAATCAGACAGAGTGTTGAGACCAGAGAGGCTAAGACCGCATTGACTCAGTGCAGTATTCAGCCTCTCTGGTGTCAAGTCTGATTTTGGAAAAAAAAAAAAAAAATCCAAAATCAGACAGACTGTTGACACCAGAGAGGCTAAGACCGCATTGACTCAGTGCGGTATTCAGCCTCTCTGGTGTCAAGTCTGATTTTGGAAAAAAAAAAAAAAAATCCAAAATCAGACAGAGTGTTGAGACCAGAGAGGCTAAGACCGCATTGACTCAGTGCAGTATTCAGCCTCTCTGGTGTCAAGTCTGATTTTGGAAAAAAAAAAAAAAAATCCAAAATCAGACAGAGTGTTGACACCAGAGAGGCTAAGACCGCATTGACTCAGTGCGGTATTCAGCCTCTCTGGTGTCAAGTCTGATTTTGGAAAAAAAAAAAAAAAAATCCAAAATCAGACAGAGTGTTGACACCAGAGAGGCTAAGACCGCATTGACTCAGTGCGGTATTCAGCCTCTCTGGTGTCAAGTCTGATTTTGGAAAAAAAAAAAAAAAATCCAAAATCAGACAGACTGTTGACACCAGAGAGGCTAAGACCGCATTGACTCAGTGCGGTATTCAGCCTCTCTGGTGTCAAGTCTGATTTTGGAAAAAAAAAAAAAAAAATCCAAAATCAGACAGAGTGTTGAGACCAGAGAGGCTAAGACCGCATTGACTCAGTGCAGTATTCAGCCTCTCTGGTGTCAAGTCTGATTTTGGAAAAAAAAAAAAAAAATCCAAAATCAGACAGAGTGTTGAGACCAGAGAGGCTAAGACCGCATTGACTCAGTGCAGTATTCAGCCTCTCTGGTGTCAAGTCTGATTTTGGAAAAAAAAAAAAAAAATCCAAAATCAGACAGACTGTTGACACCAGAGAGGCTAAGACCGCATTGACTCAGTGCGGTATTCAGCCTCTCTGGTGTCAAGTCTGATTTTGGAAAAAAAAAAAAAAAATCCAAAATCAGACAGAGTGTTGAGACCAGAGAGGCTAAGACCGCATTGACTCAGTGCAGTATTCAGCCTCTCTGGTGTCAAGTCTGATTTTGGAAAAAAAAAAAAAAAATCCAAAATCAGACAGAGTGTTGAGACCAGAGAGGCTAAGACCGCATTGACTCAGTGCAGTATTCAGCCTCTCTGGTGTCAAGTCTGATTTTGGAAAAAAAAAAAAAAAATCCAAAATCAGACAGACTGTTGACACCAGAGAGGCTAAGACCGCATTGACTCAGTGCGGTATTCAGCCTCTCTGGTGTCAAGTCTGATTTTGGAAAAAAAAAAAAAAAATCCAAAATCAGACAGAGTGTTGAGACCAGAGAGGCTAAGACCGCATTGACTCAGTGCAGTATTCAGCCTCTCTGGTGTCAAGTCTGATTTTGGAAAAAAAAAAAAAAAAATCCAAAATCAGACAGAGTGTTGACACCAGAGAGGCTAAGACCGCATTGACTCAGTGCGGTATTCAGCCTCTCTGGTGTCAAGTCTGATTTTGGAAAAAAAAAAAAAAAATCCAAAATCAGACAGAGTGTTGAGACCAGAGAGGCTAAGACCGCATTGACTCAGTGCAGTATTCAGCCTCTCTGGTGTCAAGTCTGATTTTGGAAAAAAAAAAAAAAAAATCCAAAATCAGACAGAGTGTTGAGACTAGAGAGGCTAAGACCGCATTGACTCAGTGCGGTATTCAGCGTCTCTGGTGTCAAGTCTGATTTTGGAAAAAAAAAAAAAAATCCAAAATCAGACAGAGTGTTGAGACCAGAGAGGCTAAGACCGCATTGACTCAGTGCAGTATTCAGCCTCTCTGGTGTCAAGTCTAATTTTTGAAAAAAAAAAAAAAAATCCAAAATCAGACAGAGTGTTGACAACAGAGAGGCTAAGACCGCATTGACTCAGTGCGGTATTCAGCCTCTCTGGTGTCAAGTCTGATTTTGGAAAAAAAAAAAAAAAATCCAAAATCAGACAGAGTGTTGAGACCAGAGAGGCTAAGACCGCATTGACTCAGTGCAGTATTCAGCCTCTCTGGTGTCAAGTCTGATTTTGGAAAAAAAAAAAAAAAATCCAAAATCAGACAGACTGTTGACACCAGAGAGGCTAAGACCGCATTGACTCAGTGCGGTATTCAGCCTCTCTGGTGTCAAGTCTGATTTTGGAAAAAAAAAAAAAAAATCCAAAATCAGACAGAGTGTTGAGACCAGAGAGGCTAAGACCGCATTGACTCAGGGCAGTATTCAGCCTCTCTGGTGTCAAGTCTGATTTTGGAAAAAAAAAAAAAAAATCCAAAATCAGACAGACTGTTGACACCAGAGAGGCTAAGACCGCATTGACTCAGTGCGGTATTCAGCCTCTCTGGTGTCAAGTCTGATTTTGGAAAAAAAAAAAAAAAATCCAAAATCAGACAGAGTGTTGAGACCAGAGAGGCTAAGACCGCATTGACTCAGTGCGGTATTCAGCCTCTCTGGTGTCAAGTCTGATTTTGGAAAAAAAATAAAATAAATCCAAAATCAGACAGAGTGTTGACACCAGAGAGGCTAAGACCGCATTGACTCAGTGTGGTATTCAGCCTCTCTGGTGTCAAGTCTGATTTTGGAAAAAAAAAAAAAAAATCCAAAATCAGACAGAGTGTTGAGACCAGAGAGGCTAAGACCGCATTGACTCAGTGCGGTATTCAGCCTCTCTGGTGTCAAGTCTGATTTTGGAAAAAAAAAAAAAAAAATCCAAAATCAGACAGAGTGTTGACACCAGAGAGGCTAAGACCGCATTGACTCAGTGCGGTATTCAGCCTCTCTGGTGTCAAGTCTGATTTTGGAAAAAAAAAAAAAAAAATCCAAAATCAGACAGAGTGTTGACACCAGGGAGGCTAAGACCGCATTGACTCAGTGCGGTATTCAGCCTCTCTGGTGTCAAGTCTGATTTTGGAAAAAAAATTAAAAAAATCCAAAATCAGACAGAGTGTTGAGACCAGAGAGGCTAAGACCGCATTGACTCAGTGCGGTATTCAGCCTCTCTCGTGTCAAGTCTGATTTTGAAAAAAAAAAAAAAAAAATCCAAAATCAGACAGAGTGTTGAGACCAGAGAGGCTAAGACCGCATTGACTCAGTGCGGTATTCAGCCTCTCTGGTGTCAAGTCTGATTTTGGAAAAAAAAAAAAAAAAATCCAAAATCAGACAGAGTGTTGACACCAGAGAGGCTAAGACCGCATTGACTCAGTGCGGTATTCAGCCTCTCTGGTGTCAAGTCTGATTTTGGAAAAAAAAAAAAAAAAATCCAAAATCAGACAGACTGTTGACACCAGAGAGGCTAAGACCGCATTGACTCAGTGCGGTATTCAGCCTCTCTGGTGTCAAGTCTGATTTTGGAAAAAAAAAAAAAAAAATCCAAAATCAGACAGAGTGTTGAGACCAGAGAGGCTAAGACCGCATTGACTCAGTGCAGTATTCAGCCTCTCTGGTGTCAAGTCTGATTTTGGAAAAAAAAAAAAAAAATCCAAAATCAGACAGAGTGTTGACACCAGAGAGGCTAAGACCGCATTGACTCAGTGCGGTATTCAGCCTCTCTGGTGTCAAGTCTGATTTTGGAAAAAAAAAAAAAAAATCCAAAATCAGACAGAGTGTTGACACCAGAGAGGCTAAGACCGCATTGACTCAGTGCAGTATTCAGCCTCTCTGGTGTCAAGTCTGATTTTGGAAAAAAAAAAAAAAAATCCAAAATCAGACAGAGTGTTGACACCAGAGAGGCTAAGACTGCATTGACTCAGTGCGGTATTCAGCCTCTCTGGTGTCAAGTCTGATTTTGGAAAAAAAAAAAAAAAAATCCAAAATCAGACAGAGTGTTGAGACCAGAGAGGCTAAGACCGCATTGACTCAGTGCAGTATTCAGCCTCTCTGGTGTCAAGTCTGATTTTGGAAAAAAAAAAAAATATCCAAAATCAGACAGAGTGTTGACACCAGAGAGGCTAAGACCGCATTGACTCAGTGCAGTATTCAGCCTCTCTGGTGTCAAGTCTGATTTTGGAAAAAAAAAAAAAAAATCCAAAATCAGACAGACTGTTGACACCAGAGAGGCTAAGACCGCATTGACTCAGTGCGGTATTCAGCCTCTCTGGTGTCAAGTCTGATTTTGGAAAAAAAAAAAAAAAATCCAAAATCAGACAGAGTGTTGAGACCAGAGAGGCTAAGACCGCATTGACTCAGGGCAGTATTCAGCCTCTCTGGTGTCAAGTCTGATTTTGGAAAAAAAAAAAAAAAATCCAAAATCAGACAGACTGTTGACACCAGAGAGGCTAAGACCGCATTGACTCAGTGCGGTATTCAGCCTCTCTGGTGTCAAGTCTGATTTTGGAAAAAAAAAAAAAAAATCCAAAATCAGACAGAGTGTTGAGACCAGAGAGGCTAAGACCGCATTGACTCAGTGCGGTATTCAGCCTCTCTGGTGTCAAGTCTGATTTTGGAAAAAAAAAAAAAAAATCCAAAATCAGACAGAGTGTTGAGACCAGAGAGGCTAAGACCGCATTGACTCAGTGCGGTATTCAGCCTCTCTGGTGTCAAGTCTGATTTTGGAAAAAAAATAAAATAAATCCAAAATCAGACAGAGTGTTGACACCAGAGAGGCTAAGACCGCATTGACTCAGTGTGGTATTCAGCCTCTCTGGTGTCAAGTCTGATTTTGGAAAAAAAAAAAAAAAATCCAAAATCAGACAGAGTGTTGAGACCAGAGAGGCTAAGACCGCATTGACTCAGTGCGGTATTCAGCCTCTCTGGTGTCAAGTCTGATTTTGGAAAAAAAAAAAAAAAAATCCAAAATCAGACAGAGTGTTGACACCAGAGAGGCTAAGACCGCATTGACTCAGTGCGGTATTCAGCCTCTCTGGTGTCAAGTCTGATTTTGGAAAAAAAAAAAAAAAAATCCAAAATCAGACAGAGTGTTGACACCAGGGAGGCTAAGACCGCATTGACTCAGTGCGGTATTCAGCCTCTCTGGTGTCAAGTCTGATTTTGGAAAAAAAATTAAAAAAATCCAAAATCAGACAGAGTGTTGAGACCAGAGAGGCTAAGACCGCATTGACTCAGTGCGGTATTCAGCCTCTCTCGTGTCAAGTCTGATTTTGAAAAAAAAAAAAAAAAAATCCAAAATCAGACAGAGTGTTGAGACCAGAGAGGCTAAGACCGCATTGACTCAGTGCAGTATTCAGCCTCTCTGGTGTCAAGTCTGATTTTGGAAAAAAAAAAAAAAAAATCCAAAATCAGACAGAGTGTTGACACCAGAGAGGCTAAGACCGCATTGACTCAGTGCGGTATTCAGCCTCTCTGGTGTCAAGTCTGATTTTGGAAAAAAAAAAAAAAAAATCCAAAATCAGACAGACTGTTGACACCAGAGAGGCTAAGACCGCATTGACTCAGTGCGGTATTCAGCCTCTCTGGTGTCAAGTCTGATTTTGGAAAAAAAAAAAAAAAAATCCAAAATCAGACAGAGTGTTGAGACCAGAGAGGCTAAGACCGCATTGACTCAGTGCAGTATTCAGCCTCTCTGGTGTCAAGTCTGATTTTGGAAAAAAAAAAAAAAAATCCAAAATCAGACAGAGTGTTGACACCAGAGAGGCTAAGACCGCATTGACTCAGTGCGGTATTCAGCCTCTCTGGTGTCAAGTCTGATTTTGGAAAAAAAAAAAAAAAATCCAAAATCAGACAGAGTGTTGACACCAGAGAGGCTAAGACCGCATTGACTCAGTGCAGTATTCAGCCTCTCTGGTGTCAAGTCTGATTTTGGAAAAAAAAAAAAAAAATCCAAAATCAGACAGAGTGTTGACACCAGAGAGGCTAAGACTGCATTGACTCAGTGCGGTATTCAGCCTCTCTGGTGTCAAGTCTGATTTTGGAAAAAAAAAAAAAAAAATCCAAAATCAGACAGAGTGTTGAGACCAGAGAGGCTAAGACCGCATTGACTCAGTGCAGTATTCAGCCTCTCTGGTGTCAAGTCTGATTTTGGAAAAAAAAAAAAAAATATCCAAAATCAGACAGAGTGTTGACACCAGAGAGGCTAAGACCGCATTGACTCAGTGCGGTATTCAGCCTCTCTGGTGTCAAGTCTGATTTTGGAAAAAAAAAAAAAAAATCCAAAATCAGACAGAGTGTTGACACCAGAGAGGCTAAGACCGCATTGACTCAGTGCGGTATTCAGCCTCTCTGGTGTCAAGTCTGATTTTGGAAAAAAAAAAAAAAAAATCCAAAATCAGACAGAGTGTTGAGACCAGAGAGGCTAAGACCGCATTGACTCAGTGCGGTATTCAGCCTCTCTGGTGTCAAGTCTGATTTTGGAAAAAAAAAAAAAAAATCCAAAATCAGACAGACTGTTGACACCAGAGAGGCTAAGACCGCATTGACTCAGTGCGGTATTCAGCCTCTCTGGTGTCAAGTCTGATTTTGGAAAAAAAAAAAAAAATCCAAAATCAGACAGAGTGTTGAGACCAGAGAGGCTAAGACCGCATTGACTCAGTGCAGTATTCAGCCTCTCTGGTGTCAAGTCTGATTTTGGAAAAAAAAAAAAAAAATCCAAAATCAGACAGAGTGTTGACACCAGAGAGGCTAAGACCGCATTGACTCAGTGCGGTATTCAGCCTCTCTGGTGTCAAGTCTGATTTTGGAAAAAAAAAAAAAAAATCCAAAATCAGACAGAGTGTTGAGACCAGAGAGGCTAAGACCGCATTGACTCAGTGCAGTATTCAGCCTCTCTGGTGTCAAGTCTGATTTTGGAAAAAAAAAAAAAAAATCCAAAATCAGACAGACTGTTGACACCAGAGAGGCTAAGACCGCATTGACTCAGTGCGGTATTCAGCCTCTCTGGTGTCAAGTCTGATTTTGGAAAAAAAAAAAAAAAATCCAAAATCAGACAGACTGTTGACACCAGAGAGGCTAAGACCGCATTGACTCAGTGCGGTATTCAGCCTCTCTGGTGTCAAGTCTGATTTTGGAAAAAAAAAAAAAAAATCCAAAATCAGACAGAGTGTTGAGACCAGAGAGGCTAAGACCGCATTGACTCAGTGCAGTATTCTGCCTCTCTGGTGTCAAGTCTGATTTTGGAAAAAAAAAAAAAAAATCCAAAATCAGACAGAGTGTTGACACCAGAGAGGCTAAGACCGCATTGACTCAGTGCAGTATTCAGCCTCTCTGGTGTCAAGTCTGATTTTGGAAAAAAAAAAAAAAAAATCCAAAATCAGACAGAGTGTTGACACCAGAGAGGCTAAGACCGCATTGACTCAGTGCGGTATTCAGCCTCTCTGGTGTCAAGTCTGATTTTGGAAAAAAAAAAAAAAAATCCAAAATCAGACAGAGTGTTGAGACCAGAGAGGCTAAGACCGCATTGACTCAGTGCAGTATTCAGCCTCTCTGGTGTCAAGTCTGATTTTGGAAAAAAAAAAAAAAAATCCAAAATCAGACAGACTGTTGACACCAGAGAGGCTAAGACCGCATTGACTCAGTGCGGTATTCAGCCTCTCTGGTGTCAAGTCTGATTTTGGAAAAAAAAAAAAAAAATCCAAAATCAGACAGAGTGTTGAGACCAGAGAGGCTAAGACCGCATTGACTCAGGGCAGTATTCAGCCTCTCTGGTGTCAAGTCTGATTTTGGAAAAAAAAAAAAAAAATCCAAAATCAGACAGACTGTTGACACCAGAGAGGCTAAGACCGCATTGACTCAGTGCGGTATTCAGCCTCTCTGGTGTCAAGTCTGATTTTGGAAAAAAAAAAAAAAAATCCAAAATCAGACAGAGTGTTGAGACCAGAGAGGCTAAGACCGCATTGACTCAGTCCGGTATTCAGCCTCTCTGGTGTCAAGTCTGATTTTGGAAAAAAAAAAAAAAAAATCCAAAATCAGACAGAGTGTTGAGACCAGAGAGGCTAAGACCGCATTGACTCAGTGCGGTATTCAGCCTCTCTGGTGTCAAGTCTGATTTTTGAAAAAAAAAAAAAAAAATCCAAAATCAGACAGAGTGTTGAGACCAGAGAGGCTAAGACCGCATTGACTCAGTGCGGTATTCAGCCTCTCTGGTGTCAAGTCTGATTTTGGAAAAAAAAAAAAAAAAATCCAAAATCAGACAGAGTGTTGACACCAGGGAGGCTAAGACCGCATTGACTCAGTGCGGTATTCAGCCTCTCTGGTGTCAAGTCTGATTTTGGAAAAAAAATAAAAAAAATCCAAAATCAGACAGAGTGTTGAGACCAGAGAGGCTAAGACCGCATTGACTCAGTGCGGTATTCAGCCTCTCTCGTGTCAAGTCTGATTTTGAAAAAAAAAAAAAAAAAATCCAAAATCAGACAGAGTGTTGAGACCAGAGAGGCTAAGACCGCATTGACTCAGTGCGGTATTCAGCCTCTCTGGTGTCAAGTCTGATTTTGGAAAAAAAAAAAAAAAAATCCAAAATCAGACAGAGTGTTGACACCAGAGAGGCTAAGACCGCATTGACTCAGTGCGGTATTCAGCCTCTCTGGTGTCAAGTCTGATTTTGGAAAAAAAAAAAAAAAAAATCCAAAATCAGACAGACTGTTGACACCAGAGAGGCTAAGACCGCATTGACTCAGTGCGGTATTCAGCCTCTCTGGTGTCAAGTCTGATTTTGGAAAAAAAAAAAAAAATCCAAAATCAGACAGAGTGTTGAGACCAGAGAGGCTAAGACCGCATTGACTCAGTGCAGTATTCAGCCTCTCTGGTGTCAAGTCTGATTTTGGAAAAAAAAAAAAAAAATCCAAAATCAGACAGAGTGTTGACACCAGAGAGGCTAAGACCGCATTGACTCAGTGCGGTATTCAGCCTCTCTGGTGTCAAGTCTGATTTTGGAAAAAAAAAAAAAAATCCAAAATCAGACAGAGTGTTGACACCAGAGAGGCTAAGACCGCATTGACTCAGTGCAGTATTCAGCCTCTCTGGTGTCAAGTCTGATTTTGGAAAAAAAAAAAAAAATCCAAAATCAGACAGAGTGTTGACACCAGAGAGGCTAAGACTGCATTGACTCAGTGCGGTATTCAGCCTCTCTGGTGTCAAGTCTGATTTTGGAAAAAAAAAAAAAAAATCCAAAATCAGACAGAGTGTTGAGACCAGAGAGGCTAAGACCGCATTGACTCAGTGCAGTATTCAGCCTCTCTGGTGTCAAGTCTGATTTTGGAAAAAAAAAAAAAAATATCCAAAATCAGACAGAGTGTTGACACCAGAGAGGCTAAGACCGCATTGACTCAGTGCGGTATTCAGCCTCTCTGGTGTCAAGTCTGATTTTGGAAAAAAAAAAAAAAAAATCCAAAATCAGACAGAGTGTTGACACCAGAGAGGCTAAGACCGCATTGACTCAGTGCGGTATTCAGCCTCTCTGGTGTCAAGTCTGATTTTGGAAAAAAAAAAAAAAAAAATCCAAAATCAGACAGAGTGTTGAGACCAGAGAGGCTAAGACCGCATTGACTCAGTGCGGTATTCAGCCTCTCTGGTGTCAAGTCTGATTTTGGAAAAAAAAAAAAAAAATCCAAAATCAGACAGACTGTTGACACCAGAGAGGCTAAGACCGCATTGACTCAGTGCGGTATTCAGCCTCTCTGGTGTCAAGTCTGATTTTGGAAAAAAAAAAAAAAATCCAAAATCAGACAGAGTGTTGAGACCAGAGAGGCTAAGACCGCATTGACTCAGTGCAGTATTCAGCCTCTCTGGTGTCAAGTCTGATTTTGGAAAAAAAAAAAAAAATCCAAAATCAGACAGAGTGTTGACACCAGAGAGGCTAAGACCGCATTGACTCAGTGCGGTATTCAGCCTCTCTGGTGTCAAGTCTGATTTTGGAAAAAAAAAAAAAAATCCAAATCAGACAGAGTGTTGAGACCAGAGAGGCTAAGACCGCATTGACTCAGTGCAGTATTCAGCCTCTCTGGTGTCAAGTCTGATTTTGGAAAAAAAAAAAAAAAATCCAAAATCAGACAGACTGTTGACACCAGAGAGGCTAAGACCGCATTGACTCAGTGCGGTATTCAGCCTCTCTGGTGTCAAGTCTGATTTTGGAAAAAAAAAAAAAAAATCCAAAATCAGACAGAGTGTTGAGACCAGAGAGGCTAAGACCGCATTGACTCAGTGCAGTATTCAGCCTCTCTGGTGTCAAGTCTGATTTTGGAAAAAAAAAAAAAAAAAATCCAAAATCAGACAGAGTGTTGAGACCAGAGAGGCTAAGACCGCATTGACTCAGTGCAGTATTCAGCCTCTCTGGTGTCAAGTCTGATTTTGGAAAAAAAAAAAAAAAATCCAAAATCAGACAGAGTGTTGAGACCAGAGAGGCTAAGACCGCATTGACTCAGTGCAGTATTCAGCCTCTCTGGTGTCAAGTCTGATTTTGGAAAAAAAAAAAAAAAAAATCCAAAATCAGACAGACTGTTGACACCAGAGAGGCTAAGACCGCATTGACTCAGTGCGGTATTCAGCCTCTCTGGTGTCAAGTCTGATTTTGGAAAAAAAAAAAAAAAATCCAAAATCAGACAGAGTGTTGAGACCAGAGAGGCTAAGACCGCATTGACTCAGTGCAGTATTCAGCCTCTCTGGTGTCAAGTCTGATTTTGGAAAAAAAAAAAAAAAAAATCCAAAATCAGACAGAGTGTTGACACCAGAGAGGCTAAGACCGCATTGACTCAGTGCGGTATTCAGCCTCTCTGGTGTCAAGTCTGATTTTGGAAAAAAAAAAAAAAATCCAAAATCAGACAGAGTGTTGAGACCAGAGAGGCTAAGACCGCATTGACTCAGTGCAGTATTCAGCCTCTCTGGTGTCAAGTCTAATTTTGGAAAAAAAAAAAAAAAATCCAAAATCAGACAGAGTGTTGACACCAGAGAGGCTAAGACCGCATTGACTCAGTGCGGTATTCAGCCTCTCTGGTGTCAAGTCTGATTTTGGAAAAAAAAAAAAAAAAATCCAAAATCAGACAGAGTGTTGAGACCAGAGAGGCTAAGACCGCATTGACTCAGTGCAGTATTCAGCCTCTCTGGTGTCAAGTCTGATTTTGGAAAAAAAAAAAAAAAATCCAAAATCAGACAGACTGTTGACACCAGAGAGGCTAAGACCGCATTGACTCAGTGCGGTATTCAGCCTCTCTGGTGTCAAGTCTGATTTTGGAAAAAAAAAAAAAAAATCCAAAATCAGACAGAGTGTTGAGACCAGAGAGGCTAAGACCGCATTGACTCAGTGCAGTATTCAGCCTCTCTGGTGTCAAGTCTGATTTTGGAAAAAAAAAAAAAAAATCCAAAATCAGACAGACTGTTGACACCAGAGAGGCTAAGACCGCATTGACTCAGTGCGGTATTCAGCCTCTCTGGTGTCAAGTCTGATTTTGGAAAAAAAAAAAAAAAAATCCAAAATCAGACAGAGTGTTGAGACCAGAGAGGCTAAGACCGCATTGACTCAGTGCGGTATTCAGCCTCTCTGGTGTCAAGTCTGATTTTGGAAAAAAAATAAAATAAATCCAAAATCAGACAGAGTGTTGACACCAGAGAGGCTAAGACCGCATTGACTCAGTGTGGTATTCAGCCTCTCTGGTGTCAAGTCTGATTTTGGAAAAAAAAAAAAAAAAAAAATCCAAAATCAGACAGAGTGTTGAGACCAGAGAGGCTAAGACCGCATTGACTCAGTGCGGTATTCAGCCTCTCTGGTGTCAAGTCTGATTTTGGAAAAAAAAAAAAAAAAATCCAAAATCAGACAGAGTGTTGACACCAGAGAGGCTAAGACCGCATTGACTCAGTCCGGTATTCAGCCTCTCTGGTGTCAAGTCTGATTTTGGAAAAAAAAAAAAAAAAATCCAAAATCAGACAGAGTGTTGAGACCAGAGAGGCTAAGACCGCATTGACTCAGTGCGGTATTCAGCCTCTCTGGTGTCAAGTCTGATTTTTGAAAAAAAAAAAAAAAAATCCAAAATCAGACAGAGTGTTGAGACCAGAGAGGCTAAGACCGCATTGACTCAGTGCGGTATTCAGCCTCTCTGGTGTCAAGTCTGATTTTGGAAAAAAAAAAAAAAAAATCCAAAATCAGACAGAGTGTTGACACCAGGGAGGCTAAGACCGCATTGACTCAGTGCGGTATTCAGCCTCTCTGGTGTCAAGTCTGATTTTGGAAAAAAAATAAAAAAAATCCAAAATCAGACAGAGTGTTGAGACCAGAGAGGCTAAGACCGCATTGACTCAGTGCGGTATTCAGCCTCTCTCGTGTCAAGTCTGATTTTGAAAAAAAAAAAAAAAAAATCCAAAATCAGACAGAGTGTTGAGACCAGAGAGGCTAAGACCGCATTGACTCAGTGCGGTATTCAGCCTCTCTGGTGTCAAGTCTGATTTTGGAAAAAAAAAAAAAAAAATCCAAAATCAGACAGAGTGTTGACACCAGAGAGGCTAAGACCGCATTGACTCAGTGCGGTATTCAGCCTCTCTGGTGTCAAGTCTGATTTTGGAAAAAAAAAAAAAAAATCCAAAATCAGACAGAGTGTTGAGACCAGAGAGGCTAAGACCGCATTGACTCAGTGCAGTATTCAGCCTCTCTGGTGTCAAGTCTGATTTTGGAAAAAAAAAAAAAAAATCCAAAATCAGACAGAATGTTGACACCAGAGAGGCTAAGACCGCATTGACTCAGTGCGGTATTCAGCCTCTCTGGTGTCAAGTCTGATTTTGGAAAAAAAAAAAAAAATCCAAAATCAGACAGAGTGTTGAGACCAGAGAGGCTAAGACCGCATTGACTCAGTGCAGTATTCAGCCTCTCTGGTGTCAAGTCTAATTTTGGAAAAAAAAAAAAAAAATCCAAAATCAGACAGAGTGTTGACACCAGAGAGGCTAAGACCGCATTGACTCAGTGCGGTATTCAGCCTCTCTGGTGTCAAGTCTGATTTTGGAAAAAAAAAAAAAAAATCCAAAATCAGACAGAGTGTTGAGACCAGAGAGGCTAAGACCGCATTGACTCAGTGCAGTATTCAGCCTCTCTGGTGTCAAGTCTGATTTTGGAAAAAAAAAAAAAAAATCCAAAATCAGACAGACTGTTGACACCAGAGAGGGTAAGACCGCATTGACTCAGTGCGGTATTCAGCCTCTCTGGTGTCAAGTCTGATTTTGGAAAAAAAAAAAAAAAATCCAAAATCAGACAGAGTGTTGAGACCAGAGAGGCTAAGACCGCATTGACTCAGTGCAGTATTCAGCCTCTCTGGTGTCAAGTCTGATTTTGGAAAAAAAAAAAAAAAATCCAAAATCAGACAGACTGTTGACACCAGAGAGGCTAAGACCGCATTGACTCAGTGCGGTATTCAGCCTCTCTGGTGTCAAGTCTGATTTTGGAAAAAAAAAAAAAAAATCCAAAATCAGACAGAGTGTTGAGACCAGAGAGGCTAAGACCGCATTGACTCAGTGCGGTATTCAGCCTCTCTGGTGTCAAGTCTGATTTTGGAAAAAAAATAAAATAAATCCAAAATCAGACAGAGTGTTGACACCAGAGAGGCTAAGACCGCATTGACTCAGTGTGGTATTCAGCCTCTCTGGTGTCAAGTCTGATTTTGGAAAAAAAAAAAAAAAATCCAAAATCAGACAGAGTGTTGAGACCAGAGAGGCTAAGACCGCATTGACTCAGTGCGGTATTCAGCCTCTCTGGTGTCAAGTCTGATTTTGGAAAAAAAAAAAAAAAAATCCAAAATCAGACAGAGTGTTGACACCAGAGAGGCTAAGACCGCATTGACTCAGTCCGGTATTCAGCCTCTCTGGTGTCAAGTCTGATTTTGGAAAAAAAAAAAAAAAAATCCAAAATCAGACAGAGTGTTGAGACCAGAGAGGCTAAGACCGCATTGACTCAGTGCGGTATTCAGCCTCTCTGGTGTCAAGTCTGATTTTTAAAAAAAAAAAAAAAATCCAAAATCAGACAGAGTGTTGAGACCAGAGAGGCTAAGACCGCATTGACTCAGTGCGGTATTCAGCCTCTCTGGTGTCAAGTCTGATTTTGGAAAAAAAAAAAAAAAATCCAAAATCAGACAGAGTGTTGACACCAGAGAGGCTAAGACCGCATTGACTCAGTGCAGTATTCAGCCTCTCTGGTGTCAAGTCTGATTTTGGAAAAAAAAAAAAAAAATCCAAAATCAGACAGAGTGTTGACACCAGAGAGGCTAAGACTGCATTGACTCAGTGCGGTATTCAGCCTCTCTGGTGTCAAGTCTGATTTTGGAAAAAAAAAAAAAAAAATCCAAAATCAGACAGAGTGTTGAGACCAGAGAGGCTAAGACCGCATTGACTCAGTGCAGTATTCAGCCTCTCTGGTGTCAAGTCTGATTTTGGAAAAAAAAAAAAAATATCCAAAATCAGACAGAGTGTTGACACCAGAGAGGCTAAGACCGCATTGACTCAGTGCGGTATTCAGCCTCTCTGGTGTCAAGTCTGATTTTGGAAAAAAAAAAAAAAAAATCCAAAATCAGACAGAGTGTTGACACCAGAGAGGCTAAGACCGCATTGACTCAGTGCGGTATTCAGCCTCTCTGGTGTCAAGTCTGATTTTGGAAAAAAAAAAAAAAAAATCCAAAATCAGACAGAGTGTTGAGACCAGAGAGGCTAAGACCGCATTGACTCAGTGCGGTATTCAGCCTCTCTGGTGTCAAGTCTGATTTTGGAAAAAAAAAAAAAAAATCCAAAATCAGACAGACTGTTGACACCAGAGAGGCTAAGACCGCATTGACTCAGTGCGGTATTCAGCCTCTCTGGTGTCAAGTCTGATTTTGGAAAAAAAAAAAAAAATCCAAAATCAGACAGAGTGTTGAGACCAGAGAGGCTAAGACCGCATTGACTCAGTGCAGTATTCAGCCTCTCTGGTGTCAAGTCTGATTTTGGAAAAAAAAAAAAAAAATCCAAAATCAGACAGAGTGTTGACACCAGAGAGGCTAAGACCGCATTGACTCAGTGCGGTATTCAGCCTCTCTGGTGTCAAGTCTGATTTTGGAAAAAAAAAAAAAAAATCCAAAATCAGACAGAGTGTTGAGACCAGAGAGGCTAAGACCGCATTGACTCAGTGCAGTATTCAGCCTCTCTGGTGTCAAGTCTGATTTTGGAAAAAAAAAAAAAAAATCCAAAATCAGACAGACTGTTGACACCAGAGAGGCTAAGACCGCATTGACTCAGTGCGGTATTCAGCCTCTCTGGTGTCAAGTCTGATTTTGGAAAAAAAAAAAAAAAATCCAAAATCAGACAGAGTGTTGAGACCAGAGAGGCTAAGACCGCATTGACTCAGTGCAGTATTCAGCCTCTCTGGTGTCAAGTCTGATTTTGGAAAAAAAAAAAAAAAATCCAAAATCAGACAGAGTGTTGAGACCAGAGAGGCTAAGACCGCATTGACTCAGTGCAGTATTCAGCCTCTCTGGTGTCAAGTCTGATTTTGGAAAAAAAAAAAAAAAATCCAAAATCAGACAGAGTGTTGACACCAGAGAGGCTAAGACCGCATTGACTCAGTGCAGTATTCAGCCTCTCTGGTGTCAAGTCTGATTTTGGAAAAAAAAAAAAAAAATCCAAAATCAGACAGAGTGTTGACACCAGAGAGGCTAAGACCGCATTGACTCAGTGCGGTATTCAGCCTCTCTGGTGTCAAGTCTGATTTTGGAAAAAAAAAAAAAAAAATCCAAAATCAGACAGAGTGTTGAGACCAGAGAGGCTAAGACCGCATTGACTCAGTGCAGTATTCAGCCTCTCTGGTGTCAAGTCTGATTTTGGAAAAAAAAAAAAAATATCCAAAATCAGACAGAGTGTTGACACCAGAGAGGCTAAGACCGCATTGACTCAGTGCGGTATTCAGCCTCTCTGGTGTCAAGTCTGATTTTGGAAAAAAAAAAAAAAAAATCCAAAATCAGACAGAGTGTTGACACCAGAGAGGCTAAGACCGCATTGACTCAGTGCGGTATTCAGCCTCTCTGGTGTCAAGTCTGATTTTGGAAAAAAAAAAAAAAAAATCCAAAATCAGACAGAGTGTTGAGACCAGAGAGGCTAAGACCGAATTGACTCAGTGCGGTATTCAGCCTCTCTGGTGTCAAGTCTGATTTTGGAAAAAAAAAAAAAAAATCCAAAATCAGACAGAGTGTTGACACCAGAGAGGCTAAGACCGCATTGACTCAGTGCGGTATTCAGCCTCTCTGGTGTCAAGTCTGATTTTGGAAAAAAAAAAAAAAAATCCAAAATCAGACAGAGTGTTGACACCAGAGAGGCTAAGACCGCATTGACTCAGTGCGGTATTCAGCCTCTCTGGTGTCAAGTCTGATTTTGGAAAAAAAAAAAAAAAATCCAAAATCAGACAGAGTGTTGACACCAGAGAGGCTAAGACCGCATTGACTCAGTGCAGTATTCAGCCTCTCTGGTGTCAAGTCTGATTTTGGAAAAAAAAAAAAAAAATCCAAAATCAGACAGAGTGTTGACACCAGAGAGGCTAAGACCGCATTGACTCAGTGCGGTATTCAGCCTCTCTGGTGTCAAGTCTGATTTTGGAAAAAAAATAAAATAAATCCAAAATCAGACAGAGTGTTGAGACCAGAGAGGCTAAGACCGCATTGACTCAGTGCAGTATTCAGCCTCTCTGGTGTCAAGTCTGATTTTGGAAAAAAAAAAAAAAAATCCAAAATCAGACAGAGTGTTGACACCAGAGAGGCTAAGACCGCATTGACTCAGTGCGGTATTCAGCCTCTCTGGTGTCAAGTCTGATTTTGGAAAAAAAAAAAAAAAATCCAAAATCAGACAGAGTGTTGACACCAGAGAGGCTAAGACCGCATTGACTCAGTGCAGTATTCAGCCTCTCTGGTGTCAAGTCTGATTTTGGAAAAAAAAAAAAAAAATCCAAAATCAGACAGAGTGTTGACACCAGAGAGGCTAAGACCGCATTGACTCAGTGCGGTATTCAGCCTCTCTGGTGTCAAGTCTGATTTTGGAAAAAAAATAAAATAAATCCAAAATCAGACAGAGTGTTGAGACCAGAGAGGCTAAGACCGCATTGACTCAGTGCAGTATTCAGCCTCTCTGGTGTCAAGTCTGATTTTGGAAAAAAAAAAAAAAAATCCAAAATCAGACAGAGTGTTGACACCAGAGAGGCTAAGACCGCATTGACTCAGTGCGGTATTCAGCCTCTCTGGTGTCAAGTCTGATTTTGGAAAAAAAAAAAAAAAATCCAAAATCAGACAGAGTGTTGACACCAGAGAGGCTAAGACCGCATTGACTCAGTGCGGTATTCAGCCTCTCTGGTGTCAAGTCTGATTTTGGAAAAAAAAAAAAAAAATCCAAAATCAGACAGACTGTTGACACCAGAGAGGCTAAGACCGCTCAGTGCGGTATTCAGCCTCTCTGGTGTCAAGTCTGATTTTGGAAAAAAAAAAAAAATCCAAAATCAGACAGAGTGTTGAGACCAGAGAGGCTAAGACCGCATTGACTCAGTGCGGTATTCAGCCTCTCTGGTGTCAAGTCTGATTTTAAAAAAAAAAAAAAAATCCAAAATCAGACAGAGTGTTGAGACCAGAGAGGCTAAGACCGCATTGACTCAGTGCGGTATTCAGCCTCTCTGGTGTCAAGTCTGATTTTGGAAAAAAAAAAAAAAATCCAAAATCAGACAGAGTGTTGACACCAGAGAGGCTAAGACCGCATTGACTCAGTGCAGTATTCAGCCTCTCTGGTGTCAAGTCTGATTTTGGAAAAAAAAAAAAAAAATCCAAAATCAGACAGAGTGTTGACACCAGAGAGGCTAAGACTGCATTGACTCAGTGCGGTATTCAGCCTCTCTGGTGTCAAGTCTGATTTTGGAAAAAAAAAAAAAAAAATCCAAAATCAGACAGAGTGTTGAGACCAGAGAGGCTAAGACCGCATTGACTCAGTGCAGTATTCAGCCTCTCTGGTGTCAAGTCTGATTTTGGAAAAAAAAAAAAAATATCCAAAATCAGACAGAGTGTTGACACCAGAGAGGCTAAGACCGCATTGACTCAGTGCGGTATTCAGCCTCTCTGGTGTCAAGTCTGATTTTGGAAAAAAAAAAAAAAAATCCAAAATCAGACAGAGTGTTGACACCAGAGAGGCTAAGACCGCATTGACTCAGTGCGGTATTCAGCCTCTCTGGTGTCAAGTCTGATTTTGGAAAAAAAAAAAAAAAAATCCAAAATCAGACAGAGTGTTGAGACCAGAGAGGCTAAGACCGCATTGACTCAGTGCGGTATTCAGCCTCTCTGGTGTCAAGTCTGATTTTGGAAAAAAAAAAAAAAAATCCAAAATCAGACAGACTGTTGACACCAGAGAGGCTAAGACCGCATTGACTCAGTGCGGTATTCAGCCTCTCTGGTGTCAAGTCTGATTTTGGAAAAAAAAAAAAAAAATCCAAAATCAGACAGAGTGTTGAGACCAGAGAGGCTAAGACCGCATTGACTCAGTGCAGTATTCAGCCTCTCTGGTGTCAAGTCTGATTTTGGAAAAAAAAAAAAAAAATCCAAAATCAGACAGAGTGTTGACACCAGAGAGGCTAAGACCGCATTGACTCAGTGCGGTATTCAGCCTCTCTGGTGTCAAGTCTGATTTTGGAAAAAAAAAAAAAAAATCCAAAATCAGACAGAGTGTTGAGACCAGAGAGGCTAAGACCGCATTGACTCAGTGCAGTATTCAGCCTCTCTGGTGTCAAGTCTGATTTTGGAAAAAAAAAAAAAAAATCCAAAATCAGACAGACTGTTGACACCAGAGAGGCTAAGACCGCATTGACTCAGTGCGGTATTCAGCCTCTCTGGTGTCAAGTCTGATTTTGGAAAAAAAAAAAAAAAATCCAAAATCAGACAGAGTGTTGAGACCAGAGAGGCTAAGACCGCATTGACTCAGTGCAGTATTCAGCCTCTCTGGTGTCAAGTCTGATTTTGGAAAAAAAAAAAAAAAATCCAAAATCAGACAGAGTGTTGAGACCAGAGAGGCTAAGACCGCATTGACTCAGTGCAGTATTCAGCCTCTCTGGTGTCAAGTCTGATTTTGGAAAAAAAAAAAAAAAATCCAAAATCAGACAGAGTGTTGACACCAGAGAGGCTAAGACCGCATTGACTCAGTGCAGTATTCAGCCTCTCTGGTGTCAAGTCTGATTTTGGAAAAAAAAAAAAAAAATCCAAAATCAGACAGAGTGTTGACACCAGAGAGGCTAAGACCGCATTGACTCAGTGCGGTATTCAGCCTCTCTGGTGTCAAGTCTGATTTTGGAAAAAAAAAAAAAAAAATCCAAAATCAGACAGAGTGTTGAGACCAGAGAGGCTAAGACCGCATTGACTCAGTGCAGTATTCAGCCTCTCTGGTGTCAAGTCTGATTTTGGAAAAAAAAAAAAAATATCCAAAATCAGACAGAGTGTTGACACCAGAGAGGCTAAGACCGCATTGACTCAGTGCGGTATTCAGCCTCTCTGGTGTCAAGTCTGATTTTGGAAAAAAAAAAAAAAAAATCCAAAATCAGACAGAGTGTTGACACCAGAGAGGCTAAGACCGCATTGACTCAGTGCGGTATTCAGCCTCTCTGGTGTCAAGTCTGATTTTGGAAAAAAAAAAAAAAAAATCCAAAATCAGACAGAGTGTTGAGACCAGAGAGGCTAAGACCGAATTGACTCAGTGCGGTATTCAGCCTCTCTGGTGTCAAGTCTGATTTTGGAAAAAAAAAAAAAAAATCCAAAATCAGACAGAGTGTTGACACCAGAGAGGCTAAGACCGCATTGACTCAGTGCGGTATTCAGCCTCTCTGGTGTCAAGTCTGATTTTGGAAAAAAAAAAAAAAAATCCAAAATCAGACAGAGTGTTGACACCAGAGAGGCTAAGACCGCATTGACTCAGTGCGGTATTCAGCCTCTCTGGTGTCAAGTCTGATTTTGGAAAAAAAAAAAAAAAATCCAAAATCAGACAGAGTGTTGACACCAGAGAGGCTAAGACCGCATTGACTCAGTGCAGTATTCAGCCTCTCTGGTGTCAAGTCTGATTTTGGAAAAAAAAAAAAAAAATCCAAAATCAGACAGAGTGTTGACACCAGAGAGGCTAAGACCGCATTGACTCAGTGCGGTATTCAGCCTCTCTGGTGTCAAGTCTGATTTTGGAAAAAAAATAAAATAAATCCAAAATCAGACAGAGTGTTGAGACCAGAGAGGCTAAGACCGCATTGACTCAGTGCAGTATTCAGCCTCTCTGGTGTCAAGTCTGATTTTGGAAAAAAAAAAAAAAAATCCAAAATCAGACAGAGTGTTGACACCAGAGAGGCTAAGACCGCATTGACTCAGTGCGGTATTCAGCCTCTCTGGTGTCAAGTCTGATTTTGGAAAAAAAAAAAAAAAATCCAAAATCAGACAGAGTGTTGACACCAGAGAGGCTAAGACCGCATTGACTCAGTGCAGTATTCAGCCTCTCTGGTGTCAAGTCTGATTTTGGAAAAAAAAAAAAAAAATCCAAAATCAGACAGAGTGTTGACACCAGAGAGGCTAAGACCGCATTGACTCAGTGCGGTATTCAGCCTCTCTGGTGTCAAGTCTGATTTTGGAAAAAAAATAAAATAAATCCAAAATCAGACAGAGTGTTGAGACCAGAGAGGCTAAGACCGCATTGACTCAGTGCAGTATTCAGCCTCTCTGGTGTCAAGTCTGATTTTGGAAAAAAAAAAAAAAAATCCAAAATCAGACAGAGTGTTGACACCAGAGAGGCTAAGACCGCATTGACTCAGTGCGGTATTCAGCCTCTCTGGTGTCAAGTCTGATTTTGGAAAAAAAAAAAAAAAATCCAAAATCAGACAGAGTGTTGACACCAGAGAGGCTAAGACCGCATTGACTCAGTGCGGTATTCAGCCTCTCTGGTGTCAAGTCTGATTTTGGAAAAAAAAAAAAAAAATCCAAAATCAGACAGACTGTTGACACCAGAGAGGCTAAGACCGCATTGACTCAGTGCGGTATTCAGCCTCTCTGGTGTCAAGTCTGATTTTGGAAAAAAAAAAAAAAATCCAAAATCAGACAGAGTGTTGAGACCAGAGAGGCTAAGACCGCATTGACTCAGTGCAGTATTCAGCCTCTCTGGTGTCAAGTCTGATTTTGGAAAAAAAAAAAAAAAATCCAAAATCAGACAGAGTGTTGACACCAGAGAGGCTAAGACCGCATTGACTCAGTGCGGTATTCAGCCTCTCTGGTGTCAAGTCTGATTTTGGAAAAAAAAAAAAAAAATCCAAAATCAGACAGAGTGTTGAGACCAGAGAGGCTAAGACCGCATTGACTCAGTGCAGTATTCAGCCTCTCTGGTGTCAAGTCTGATTTTGGAAAAAAAAAAAAAAAATCCAAAATCAGACAGACTGTTGACACCAGAGAGGCTAAGACCGCATTGACTCAGTGCGGTATTCAGCCTCTCTGGTGTCAAGTCTGATTTTGGAAAAAAAAAAAAAAAATCCAAAATCAGACAGAGTGTTGAGACCAGAGAGGCTAAGACCGCATTGACTCAGTGCAGTATTCAGCCTCTCTGGTGTCAAGTCTGATTTTGGAAAAAAAAAAAAAAAATCCAAAATCAGACAGACTGTTGACACCAGAGAGGCTAAGACCGCATTGACTCAGTGCGGTATTCAGCCTCTCTGGTGTCAAGTCTGATTTTGGAAAAAAAAAAAAAAAATCCAAAATCAGACAGAGTGTTGAGACCAGAGAGGCTAAGACCGCATTGACTCAGTGCAGTATTCAGCCTCTCTGGTGTCAAGTCTGATTTTGGAAAAAAAAAAAAAAATCCAAAATCAGACAGAGTGTTGACACCAGAGAGGCTAAGACCGCATTGACTCAGTGCGGTATTCAGCCTCTCTGGTGTCAAGTCTGATTTTGGAAAAAAAAATAAATAAATCCAAAATCAGACAGAGTGTTGACACCAGAGAGGCTAAGACCGCATTGACTCAGTGCGGTATTCAGCCTCTCTGGTGTCAAGTCTGATTTTGGAAAAAAAAAAAAAAAATCCAAAATCAGACAGACTGTTGACACCAGAGAGGCTAAGACCGCATTGACGCAGTGCGGTATTCAGCCTCTCTGGTGTCAAGTCTGATTTTGGAAAAAAAAAAAAAAAATCCAAAATCAGACAGAGTGTTGAGACCAGAGAGGCTAAGACTGCATTGACTCAGTGCAGTATTCAGCCTCTCTGGTGTCAAGTCTGATTTTGGAAAAAAAAAAAAAAAATCCAAAATCAGACAGAGTGTTGAGACCAGAGAGGCTAAGACCGCATTGACTCAGTGCAGTATTCAGCCTCTCTGGTGTCAAGTCTGATTTTGGAAAAAAAAAAAAAAAATCCAAAATCAGACAGAGTGTTGACACCAGAGAGGCTAAGACCGCATTGACTCAGTGCGGTATTCAGCCTCTCTCGTGTCAAGTCTGATTTTGGAAAAAAAAAAAAAAAATCCAAAATCAGACAGAGTGTTGAGACCAGAGAGGCTAAGACTGCATTGACTCAGTGCGGTATTCAGCCTCTCTGGTGTCAAGTCTGATTTTGGAAAAAAAAATAAATAAATCCAAAATCAGACAGAGTGTTGACACCAGAGAGGCTAAGACCGCATTGACTCAGTGCGGTATTCAGCCTCTCTGGTGTCAAGTCTGATTTTGGAAAAAAAAAAAAAAAATCCAAAATCAGACAGACTGTTGACACCAGAGAGGCTAAGACCGCATTGACGCAGTGCGGTATTCAGCCTCTCTGGTGTCAAGTCTGATTTTGGAAAAAAAAAAAAATAATCCAAAATCAGACAGAGTGTTGAGACCAGAGAGGCTAAGACTGCATTGACTCAGTGCAGTATTCAGCCTCTCTGGTGTCAAGTCTGATTTTGGAAAAAAAAAAAAAAAATCCAAAATCAGACAGAGTGTTGAGACCAGAGAGGCTAAGACCGCATTGACTCAGTGCAGTATTCAGCCTCTCTGGTGTCAAGTCTGATTTTGGAAAAAAAAAAAAAAAATCCAAAATCAGACAGAGTGTTGACACCAGAGAGGCTAAGACCGCATTGACTCAGTGCGGTATTCAGCCTCTCTCGTGTCAAGTCTGATTTTGGAAAAAAAAAAAAAAAATCCAAAATCAGACAGAGTGTTGAGACCAGAGAGGCTAAGACCGCATTGACTCAGTGCAGTATTCAGCCTCTCTGGTGTCAAGTCTGATTTTGGAAAAAAAAAAAAAAAATCCAAAATCAGACAGAGTGTTGACACCAGAGAGGCTAAGACCGCATTGACTCAGTGCGGTATTCAGCCTCTCTGGTGTCAAGTCTGATTTTGGAAAAAAAAAAAAAAAATCCAAAATCAGACAGAGTGTTGACACCAGAGAGGCTAAGACCGCATTGACTCAGTGCGGTATTCAGCCTCTCTGGTGTCAAGTCTGATTTTGGAAAAAAAAAAAAAAAATCCAAAATCAGACAGAGTGTTGAGACCAGAGAGGCTAAGACCGCATTGACTCAGTGCAGTATTCAGCCTCTCTGGTGTCAAGTCTGATTTTGGAAAAAAAAAAAAAAAATCCAAAATCAGACAGAGTGTTGACACCAGAGAGGCTAAGACCGCATTGACTCAGTGCGGTATTCAGCCTCTCTGGTGTCAAGTCTGATTTTGGAAAAAAAAAAAAAAAATCCAAAATCAGACAGAGTGTTGACACCAGAGAGGCTAAGACCGCATTGACTCAGTGCAGTATTCAGCCTCTCTGGTGTCAAGTCTGATTTTGGAAAAAAAAAAAAAAAATCCAAAATCAGACAGAGTGTTGACACCAGAGAGGCTAAGACCGCATTGACTCAGTGCGGTATTCAGCCTCTCTGGTGTCAAGTCTGATTTTGGAAAAAAAATAAAATAAATCCAAAATCAGACAGAGTGTTGAGACCAGAGAGGCTAAGACCGCATTGACTCAGTGCAGTATTCAGCCTCTCTGGTGTCAAGTCTGATTTTGGAAAAAAAAAAAAAAAATCCAAAATCAGACAGAGTGTTGACACCAGAGAGGCTAAGACCGCATTGACTCAGTGCGGTATTCAGCCTCTCTGGTGTCAAGTCTGATTTTGGAAAAAAAAAAAAAAAAATCCAAAATCAGACAGAGTGTTGACACCAGAGAGGCTAAGACCGCATTGACTCAGTGCGGTATTCAGCCTCTCTGGTGTCAAGTCTGATTTTGGAAAAAAAAAAAAAAAATCAAAAATCAGACAGAGTGTTGAGACCAGAGAGGCTAAGACCGCATTGACTCAGTGCAGTATTCAGCCTCTCTGGTGTCAAGTCTGATTTTGGAAAAAAAAAAAAAAAATCCAAAATCAGACAGACTGTTGACACCAGAGAGGCTAAGACCGCATTGACTCAGTGCGGTATTCAGCCTCTCTGGTGTCAAGTCTGATTTTGGAAAAAAAAAAAAAAAATCCAAAATCAGACAGAGTGTTGAGACCAGAGAGGCTAAGACCGCATTGACTCAGTGCAGTATTCAGCCTCTCTGGTGTCAAGTCTGATTTTGGAAAAAAAAAAAAAAAATCCAAAATCAGACAGAGTGTTGACACCAGAGAGGCTAAGACCGCATTGACTCAGTGCGGTATTCAGCCTCTCTGGTGTCAAGTCTGATTTTGGAAAAAAAAAAAAAAATCCAAAATCAGACAGAGTGTTGAGACCAGAGAGGCTAAGACCGCATTGACTCAGTGCAGTATTCAGCCTCTCTGGTGTCAAGTCTGATTTTGGAAAAAAAAAAAAATAATCCAAAATCAGACAGACTGTTGACACCAGAGAGGCTAAGACCGCATTGACTCAGTGCGGTATTCAGCCTCTCTGGTGTCAAGTCTGATTTTGGAAAAAAAAAAAAAAAATCCAAAATCAGACAGAGTGTTGAGACCAGAGAGGCTAAGACCGCATTGACTCAGTGCAGTATTCAGCCTCTCTGGTGTCAAGTCTGATTTAGGAAAAAAAAAAAAAAAATCCAAAATCAGACAGAGTGTTGAGACCAGAGAGGCTAAGACCGCATTGACTCAGTGCAGTATTCAGCCTCTCTGGTGTCAAGTCTGATTTTGGAAAAAAAAAAAAAAATCCAAAATCAGACAGACTGTTGACACCAGAGAGGCTAAGACCGCATTGACTCAGTGCGGTATTCAGCCTCTCTGGTGTCAAGTCTGATTTTGGAAAAAAAAAAAAAAAATCCAAAATCAGACAGAGTGTTGAGACCAGAGAGGCTAAGACCGCATTGACTCAGTGCAGTATTCAGCCTCTCTGGTGTCAAGTCTGATTTTGGAAAAAAAAAAAAAAAATCCAAAATCAGACAGAGTGTTGACACCAGAGAGGCTAAGACCGCATTGACTCAGTGCGGTATTCAGCCTCTCTGGTGTCAAGTCTGATTTTGGAAAAAAAAAAAAAAAATCCAAAATCAGACAGAGTGTTGACACCAGAGAGGCTAAGACCGCATTGACTCAGTGCGGTATTCAGCCTCTCTGGTGTCAAGTCTGATTTTGGAAAAAAAAAAAAAAATCCAAAATCAGACAGACTGTTGACACCAGAGAGGCTAAGACCGCATTGACTCAGTGCGGTATTCAGCCTCTCTGGTGTCAAGTCTGATTTTGGAAAAAAAAAAAAAAAATCCAAAATCAGACAGAGTGTTGAGACCAGAGAGGCTAAGACCGCATTGACTCAGTGCAGTATTCAGCCTCTCTGGTGTCAAGTCTGATTTTGGAAAAAAAAAAAAAAAATCCAAAATCAGACAGAGTGTTGAGACCAGAGAGGCTAAGACCGCATTGACTCAGTGCAGTATTCAGCCTCTCTGGTGTCAAGTCTGATTTTGGAAAAAAAAAAAAAAAATCCAAAATCAGACAGACTGTTGACACCAGAGAGGCTAAGACCGCATTGACTCAGTGCGGTATTCAGCCTCTCTGGTGTCAAGTCTGATTTTGGAAAAAAAAAAAAAAAATCCAAAATCAGACAGAGTGTTGAGACCAGAGAGGCTAAGACCGCATTGACTCAGTGCAGTATTCAGCCTCTCTGGTGTCAAGTCTGATTTTGGAAAAAAAAAAAAAAAATCCAAAATCAGACAGAGTGTTGAGACCAGAGAGGCTAAGACCGCATTGACTCAGTGCAGTATTCAGCCTCTCTGGTGTCAAGTCTGATTTTGGAAAAAAAAAAAAAAAATCCAAAATCAGACAGAGTGTTGACACCAGAGAGGCTAAGACCGCATTGACTCAGTGCGGTATTCAGCCTCTCTGGTGTCAAGTCTGATTTTGGAAAAAAAAAAAAAAAAATCCAAAATCAGACAGAGTGTTGACACCAGAGAGGCTAAGACCGCATTGACTCAGTGCGGTATTCAGCCTCTCTGGTGTCAAGTCTGATTTTGGAAAAAAAAAAAAAAAATCCAAAATCAGACAGACTGTTGACACCAGAGAGGCTAAGACCGCATTGACTCAGTGCGGTATTCAGCCTCTCTGGTGTCAAGTCTGATTTTGGAAAAAAAAAAAAAAAATCCAAAATCAGACAGAGTGTTGAGACCAGAGAGGCTAAGACCGCATTGACTCAGTGCAGTATTCAGCCTCTCTGGTGTCAAGTCTGATTTTGGAAAAAAAAAAAAAAAATCCAAAATCAGACAGAGTGTTGAGACCAGAGAGGCTAAGACCGCATTGACTCAGTGCAGTATTCAGCCTCTCTGGTGTCAAGTCTGATTTTGGAAAAAAAAAAAAAAAATCCAAAATCAGACAGACTGTTGACACCAGAGAGGCTAAGACCGCATTGACTCAGTGCGGTATTCAGCCTCTCTGGTGTCAAGTCTGATTTTGGAAAAAAAAAAAAAAATCCAAAATCAGACAGAGTGTTGAGACCAGAGAGGCTAAGACCGCATTGACTCAGTGCAGTATTCAGCCTCTCTGGTGTCAAGTCTGATTTTGGAAAAAAAAAAAAAAAATCCAAAATCAGACAGAGTGTTGAGACCAGAGAGGCTAAGACCGCATTGACTCAGTGCAGTATTCAGCCTCTCTGGTGTCAAGTCTGATTTTGGAAAAAAAAAAAAAAATCCAAAATCAGACAGACTGTTGACACCAGAGAGGCTAAGACCGCATTGACTCAGTGCGGTATTCAGCCTCTCTGGTGTCAAGTCTGATTTTGGAAAAAAAAAAAAAAAATCCAAAATCAGACAGAGTGTTGAGACCAGAGAGGCTAAGACCGCATTGACTCAGTGCAGTATTCAGCCTCTCTGGTGTCAAGTCTGATTTTGGAAAAAAAAAAAAAAAAAATCCAAAATCAGACAGAGTGTTGACACCAGAGAGGCTAAGACCGCATTGACTCAGTGCGGTATTCAGCCTCTCTGGTGTCAAGTCTGATTTTGGAAAAAAAAAAAAAAAATCCAAAATCAGACAGAGTGTTGAGACCAGAGAGGCTAAGACCGCATTGACTCAGTGCAGTATTCAGCCTCTCTGGTGTCAAGTCTGATTTTGGAAAAAAAAAAAAAAAATCCAAAATCAGACAGAGTGTTGAGACTAGAGAGGCTAAGACCGCATTGACTCAGTGCGGTATTCAGCATCTCTGGTGTCAAGTCTGATTTTGGAAAAAAAAAAAAAAATCCAAAATCAGACAGAGTGTTGAGACCAGAGAGGCTAAGACCGCATTGACTAAGTGCAGTATTCAGCCTCTCTGGTGTCAAGTCTAATTTTGGAAAAAAAAAAAAAAAATCCAAAATCAGACAGAGTGTTGACACCAGAGAGGCTAAGACCGCATTGACTCAGTGCGGTATTCAGCCTCTCTGGTGTCAAGTCTGATTTTGGAAAAAAAAAAAAAAAATCCAAAATCAGACAGAGTGTTGAGACCAGAGAGGCTAAGACTGCATTGACTCAGTGCAGTATTCAGCCTCTCTGGTGTCAAGTCTGATTTTGGAAAAAAAAAAAAAAAATCCAAAATCAGACAGACTGTTGACACCAGAGAGGCTAAGACCGCATTGACTCAGTGCGGTATTCAGCCTCTCTGGTGTCAAGTCTGATTTTGGAAAAAGAAAAAAAAAATCCAAAATCAGACAGAGTGTTGAGACCAGAGAGGCTAAGACCGCATTGACTCAGTGCAGTATTCAGCCTCTCTGGTGTCAAGTCTGATTTTGGAAAAAAAAAAAAAAAATCCAAAATCAGACAGACTGTTGACACCAGAGAGGCTAAGACCGCATTGACTCAGTGCGGTATTCAGCCTCTCTGGTGTCAAGTCTGATTTTGGAAAAAAAAAAAAAAAAATCCAAAATCAGACAGAGTGTTGAGACCAGAGAGGCTAAGACCGCATTGACTCAGTGCGGTATTCAGCCTCTCTGGTGTCAAGTCTGATTTTGGAAAAAAAATAAAATAAATCCAAAATCAGACAGAGTGTTGACACCAGAGAGGCTAAGACCGCATTGACTCAGTGTGGTATTCAGCCTCTCTGGTGTCAAGTCTGATTTTGGAAAAAAAAAAAAAAAATCCAAAATCAGACAGAGTGTTGAGACCAGAGAGGCTAAGACCGCATTGACTCAGTGCGGTATTCAGCCTCTCTGGTGTCAAGTCTGATTTTGGAAAAAAAAAAAAAAAAATCCAAAATCAGACAGAGTGTTGACACCAGAGAGGCTAAGACCGCATTGACTCAGTCCGGTATTCAGCCTCTCTGGTGTCAAGTCTGATTTTGGAAAAAAAAAAAAAAAAATCCAAAATCAGACAGAGTGTTGAGACCAGAGAGGCTAAGACCGCATTGACTCAGTGCGGTATTCAGCCTCTCTGGTGTCAAGTCTGATTTTTGAAAAAAAAAAAAAAAAATCCAAAATCAGACAGAGTGTTGAGACCAGAGAGGCTAAGACCGCATTGACTCAGTGCGGTATTCAGCCTCTCTGGTGTCAAGTCTGATTTTGGAAAAAAAAAAAAAAAAATCCAAAATCAGACAGAGTGTTGAGACCAGAGAGGCTAAGACCGCATTGACTCAGTGCAGTATTCAGCCTCTCTGGTGTCAAGTCTGATTTTGGAAAAAAAAAAAAAAAATCCAAAATCAGACAGAGTGTTGAGACCAGAGAGGCTAAGACCGCATTGACTCAGTGCAGTATTCAGCCTCTCTGGTGTCAAGTCTGATTTTGGAAAAAAAAAAAAAAAATCCAAAATCAGACAGACTGTTGACACCAGAGAGGCTAAGACCGCATTGACTCAGTGCGGTATTCAGCCTCTCTGGTGTCAAGTCTGATTTTGGAAAAAAAAAAAAAAAATCCAAAATCAGACAGAGTGTTGAGACCAGAGAGGCTAAGACCGCATTGACTCAGTGCAGTATTCAGCCTCTCTGGTGTCAAGTCTGATTTTGGAAAAAAAAAAAAAAAATCCAAAATCAGACAGAGTGTTGACACCAGAGAGGCTAAGACCGCATTGACTCAGTGCGGTATTCAGCCTCTCTGGTGTCAAGTCTGATTTTGGAAAAAAAAAAAAAAAAATCCAAAATCAGACAGAGTGTTGACACCAGAGAGGCTAAGACCGCATTGACTCAGTGCGGTATTCAGCCTCTCTGGTGTCAAGTCTGATTTTGGAAAAAAAAAAAAAAAATCCAAAATCAGACAGACTGTTGACACCAGAGAGGCTAAGACCGCATTGACTCAGTGCGGTATTCAGCCTCTCTGGTGTCAAGTCTGATTTTGGAAAAAAAAAAAAAAAATCCAAAATCAGACAGAGTGTTGAGACCAGAGAGGCTAAGACCGCATTGACTCAGTGCAGTATTCAGCCTCTCTGGTGTCAAGTCTGATTTTGGAAAAAAAAAAAAAAAATCCAAAATCAGACAGAGTGTTGAGACCAGAGAGGCTAAGACCGCATTGACTCAGTGCAGTATTCAGCCTCTCTGGTGTCAAGTCTGATTTTGGAAAAAAAAAAAAAAAATCCAAAATCAGACAGACTGTTGACACCAGAGAGGCTAAGACCGCATTGACTCAGTGCGGTATTCAGCCTCTCTGGTGTCAAGTCTGATTTTGGAAAAAAAAAAAAAAAATCCAAAATCAGACAGAGTGTTGAGACCAGAGAGGCTAAGACCGCATTGACTCAGTGCAGTATTCAGCCTCTCTGGTGTCAAGTCTGATTTTGGAAAAAAAAAAAAAAAATCCAAAATCAGACAGAGTGTTGAGACCAGAGAGGCTAAGACCGCATTGACTCAGTGCAGTATTCAGCCTCTCTGGTGTCAAGTCTGATTTTGGAAAAAAAAAAAAAAAATCCAAAATCAGACAGAGTGTTGACACCAGAGAGGCTAAGACCGCATTGACTCAGTGCGGTATTCAGCCTCTCTGGTGTCAAGTCTGATTTTGGAAAAAAAAAAAAAAAATCCAAAATCAGACAGAGTGTTGACACCAGAGAGGCTAAGACCGCATTGACTCAGTGCGGTATTCAGCCTCTCTGGTGTCAAGTCTGATTTTGGAAAAAAAAAAAAAAAATCCAAAATCAGACAGACTGTTGACACCAGAGAGGCTAAGACCGCATTGACTCAGTGCGGTATTCAGCCTCTCTGGTGTCAAGTCTGATTTTGGAAAAAAAAAAAAAAAATCCAAAATCAGACAGAGTGTTGAGACCAGAGAGGCTAAGACCGCATTGACTCAGTGCAGTATTCAGCCTCTCTGGTGTCAAGTCTGATTTTGGAAAAAAAAAAAAAAAATCCAAAATCAGACAGAGTGTTGAGACCAGAGAGGCTAAGACCGCATTGACTCAGTGCAGTATTCAGCCTCTCTGGTGTCAAGTCTGATTTTGGAAAAAAAAAAAAAAAATCCAAAATCAGACAGACTGTTGACACCAGAGAGGCTAAGACCGCATTGACTCAGTGCGGTATTCAGCCTCTCTGGTGTCAAGTCTGATTTTGGAAAAAAAAAAAAAAATCCAAAATCAGACAGAGTGTTGAGACCAGAGAGGCTAAGACCGCATTGACTCAGTGCAGTATTCAGCCTCTCTGGTGTCAAGTCTGATTTTGGAAAAAAAAAAAAAAAATCCAAAATCAGACAGAGTGTTGAGACCAGAGAGGCTAAGACCGCATTGACTCAGTGCAGTATTCAGCCTCTCTGGTGTCAAGTCTGATTTTGGAAAAAAAAAAAAAAAATCCAAAATCAGACAGACTGTTGACACCAGAGAGGCTAAGACCGCATTGACTCAGTGCGGTATTCAGCCTCTCTGGTGTCAAGTCTGATTTTGGAAAAAAAAAAAAAAAATCCAAAATCAGACAGAGTGTTGAGACCAGAGAGGCTAAGACCGCATTGACTCAGTGCAGTATTCAGCCTCTCTGGTGTCAAGTCTGATTTTGGAAAAAAAAAAAAAAAAAATCCAAAATCAGACAGAGTGTTGACACCAGAGAGGCTAAGACCGCATTGACTCAGTGCGGTATTCAGCCTCTCTGGTGTCAAGTCTGATTTTGGAAAAAAAAAAAAAAAATCCAAAATCAGACAGAGTGTTGAGACCAGAGAGGCTAAGACCGCATTGACTCAGTGCAGTATTCAGCCTCTCTGGTGTCAAGTCTGATTTTGGAAAAAAAAAAAAAAAATCCAAAATCAGACAGAGTGTTGAGACTAGAGAGGCTAAGACCGCATTGACTCAGTGCGGTATTCAGCATCTCTGGTGTCAAGTCTGATTTTGGAAAAAAAAAAAAAAATCCAAAATCAGACAGAGTGTTGAGACCAGAGAGGCTAAGACCGCATTGACTAAGTGCAGTATTCAGCCTCTCTGGTGTCAAGTCTAATTTTGGAAAAAAAAAAAAAAAATCCAAAATCAGACAGAGTGTTGACACCAGAGAGGCTAAGACCGCATTGACTCAGTGCGGTATTCAGCCTCTCTGGTGTCAAGTCTGATTTTGGAAAAAAAAAAAAAAAATCCAAAATCAGACAGAGTGTTGAGACCAGAGAGGCTAAGACTGCATTGACTCAGTGCAGTATTCAGCCTCTCTGGTGTCAAGTCTGATTTTGGAAAAAAAAAAAAAAAATCCAAAATCAGACAGACTGTTGACACCAGAGAGGCTAAGACCGCATTGACTCAGTGCGGTATTCAGCCTCTCTGGTGTCAAGTCTGATTTTGGAAAAAGAAAAAAAAAATCCAAAATCAGACAGAGTGTTGAGACCAGAGAGGCTAAGACCGCATTGACTCAGTGCAGTATTCAGCCTCTCTGGTGTCAAGTCTGATTTTGGAAAAAAAAAAAAAAAATCCAAAATCAGACAGACTGTTGACACCAGAGAGGCTAAGACCGCATTGACTCAGTGCGGTATTCAGCCTCTCTGGTGTCAAGTCTGATTTTGGAAAAAAAAAAAAAAAATCCAAAATCAGACAGAGTGTTGAGACCAGAGAGGCTAAGACCGCATTGACTCAGTGCGGTATTCAGCCTCTCTGGTGTCAAGTCTGATTTTGGAAAAAAAATAAAATAAATCCAAAATCAGACAGAGTGTTGACACCAGAGAGGCTAAGACCGCATTGACTCAGTGTGGTATTCAGCCTCTCTGGTGTCAAGTCTGATTTTGGAAAAAAAAAAAAAAAATCCAAAATCAGACAGAGTGTTGAGACCAGAGAGGCTAAGACCGCATTGACTCAGTGCGGTATTCAGCCTCTCTGGTGTCAAGTCTGATTTTGGAAAAAAAAAAAAAAAAATCCAAAATCAGACAGAGTGTTGACACCAGAGAGGCTAAGACCGCATTGACTCAGTCCGGTATTCAGCCTCTCTGGTGTCAAGTCTGATTTTGGAAAAAAAAAAAAAAAAATCCAAAATCAGACAGAGTGTTGAGACCAGAGAGGCTAAGACCGCATTGACTCAGTGCGGTATTCAGCCTCTCTGGTGTCAAGTCTGATTTTTGAAAAAAAAAAAAAAAAATCCAAAATCAGACAGAGTGTTGAGACCAGAGAGGCTAAGACCGCATTGACTCAGTGCGGTATTCAGCCTCTCTGGTGTCAAGTCTGATTTTGGAAAAAAAAAAAAAAAAATCCAAAATCAGACAGAGTGTTGAGACCAGAGAGGCTAAGACCGCATTGACTCAGTGCGGTATTCAGCCTCTCTGGTGTCAAGTCTGATTTTGGAAAAAAAAAAAAAAAATCAAAAATCAGACAGAGTGTTGAGACCAGAGAGGCTAAGACCGCATTGACTCAGTGCAGTATTCAGCCTCTCTGGTGTCAAGTCTGATTTTGGAAAAAAAAAAAAAAAATCCAAAATCAGACAGAGTGTTGAGACTAGAGAGGCTAAGACCGCATTGACTCAGTGCAGTATTCAGCGTCTCTGGTGTCAAGTCTGATTTTGGAAAAAAAAAAAAAAATCCAAAATCAGACAGAGTGTTGAGACCAGAGAGGCTAAGACCGCATTGACTCAGTGCAGTATTCAGCCTCTCTGGTGTCAAGTCTAATTTTGGAAAAAAAAAAAAAAAATCCAAAATCAGACAGAGTGTTGACACCAGAGAGGCTAAGACCGCATTGACTCAGTGCGGTATTCAGCCTCTCTGGTGTCAAGTCTGATTTTGGAAAAAAAAAAAAAAAATCCAAAATCAGACAGAGTGTTGAGACCAGAGAGGCTAAGACCGCATTGACTCAGTGCAGTATTCAGCCTCTCTGGTGTCAAGTCTGATTTTGGAAAAAAAAAAAAAAATCCAAAATCAGACAGACTGTTGACACCAGAGAGGCTAAGACCGCATTGACTCAGTGCGGTATTCAGCCTCTCTGGTGTCAAGTCTGATTTTGGAAAAAAAAAAAAAAAAAATCCAAAATCAGACAGAGTGTTGACACCAGGGAGGCTAAGACCGCATTGACTCAGTGCGGTATTCAGCCTCTCTGGTGTCAAGTCTGATTTTGGAAAAAAAATAAAAAAAATCCAAAATCAGACAGAGTGTTGAGACCAGAGAGGCTAAGACCGCATTGACTCAGTGCGGTATTCAGCCTCTCTGGTGTCAAGTCTGATTTTGAAAAAAAAAAAAAAAAAATCCAAAATCAGACAGAGTGTTGAGACCAGAGAGGCTAAGACCGCATTGACTCAGTGCGGTATTCAGCCTCTCTGGTGTCAAGTCTGATTTTGGAAAAAAAAAAAAAAAAATCCAAAATCAGACAGAGTGTTGACACCAGAGAGGCTAAGACCGCATTGACTCAGTGCGGTATTCAGCCTCTCTGGTGTCAAGTCTGATTTTGGAAAAAAAAAAAAAAAAATCCAAAATCAGACAGAGTGTTGAGACCAGAGAGGCTAAGACCGCATTGACTCAGTGCGGTATTCAGCCTCTCTGGTGTCAAGTCTGATTTTGGAAAAAAAAAAAAAAAAATCCAAAATCAGACAGAGTGTTGAGACCAGAGAGGCTAAGACCGCATTGACTCAGTGCAGTATTCAGCCTCTCTGGTGTCAAGTCTGATTTTGGAAAAAAAAAAAAAAATCCAAAATCAGACAGAGTGTTGAGACTAGAGAGGCTAAGACCGCATTGACTCAGTGCGGTATTCAGCGTCTCTGGTGTCAAGTCTGATTTTGGAAAAAAAAAAAAAAATCCAAAATCAGACAGAGTGTTGAGACCAGAGAGGCTAAGACCGCATTGACTCAGTGCAGTATTCAGCCTCTCTGGTGTCAAGTCTAATTTTGGAAAAAAAAAAAAAAAATCCAAAATCAGACAGAGTGTTGACACCAGAGAGGCTAAGACCGCATTGACTCAGTGCGGTATTCAGCCTCTCTGGTGTCAAGTCTGATTTTGGAAAAAAAAAAAAAAAATCCAAAATCAGACAGAGTGTTGAGACCAGAGAGGCTAAGACCGCATTGACTCAGTGCAGTATTCAGCCTCTCTGGTGTCAAGTCTGATTTTGGAAAAAAAAAAAAAAAATCCAAAATCAGACAGACTGTTGACACCAGAGAGGCTAAGACCGCATTGACTCAGTGCGGTATTCAGCCTCTCTGGTGTCAAGTCTGATTTTGGAAAAAAAAAAAAAAAAATCCAAAATCAGACAGAGTGTTGACACCAGGGAGGCTAAGACCGCATTGACTCAGTGCGGTATTCAGCCTCTCTGGTGTCAAGTCTGATTTTGGAAAAAAAATAAAAAAAATCCAAAATCAGACAGAGTGTTGAGACCAGAGAGGCTAAGACCGCATTGACTCAGTGCGGTATTCAGCCTCTCTGGTGTCAAGTCTGATTTTGAAAAAAAAAAAAAAAAAATCCAAAATCAGACAGAGTGTTGAGACCAGAGAGGCTAAGACCGCATTGACTCAGTGCGGTATTCAGCCTCTCTGGTGTCAAGTCTGATTTTGGAAAAAAAAAAAAAAAAATCCAAAATCAGACAGAGTGTTGACACCAGAGAGGCTAAGACCGCATTGACTCAGTGCGGTATTCAGCCTCTCTGGTGTCAAGTCTGATTTTGGAAAAAAAAAAAAAAAATCCAAAATCAGACAGAGTGTTGAGACCAGAGAGGCTAAGACCGCATTGACTCAGTGCGGTATTCAGCCTCTCTGGTGTCAAGTCTGATTTTGGAAAAAAAAAAAAAAAATCCAAAATCAGACAGAGTGTTGAGACCAGAGAGGCTAAGACCGCATTGACTCAGTGCAGTATTCAGCCTCTCTGGTGTCAAGTCTGATTTTGGAAAAAAAAAAAAAAAATCCAAAATCAGACAGAGTGTTGAGACTAGAGAGGCTAAGACCGCATTGACTCAGTGCAGTATTCAGCGTCTCTGGTGTCAAGTCTGATTTTGGAAAAAAAAAAAAAAATCCAAAATCAGACAGAGTGTTGACACCAGAGAGGCTAAGACCGCATTGACTCAGTCCGGTATTCAGCCTCTCTGGTGTCAAGTCTGATTTTGGAAAAAAAAAAAAAAAAATCCAAAATCAGACAGAGTGTTGACACCAGGGAGGCTAAGACCGCATTGACTCAGTGCGGTATTCAGCCTCTCTGGTGTCAAGTCTGATTTTGGAAAAAAAATAAAAAAAATCCAAAATCAGACAGAGTGTTGACACCAGGGAGGCTAAGACCGCATTGACTCAGTGCGGTATTCAGCCTCTCTGGTGTCAAGTCTGATTTTGGAAAAAAAATAAAAAAAATCCAAAATCAGACAGAGTGTTGAGACCAGAGAGGCTAAGACCGCATTGACTCAGTGCGGTATTCAGCCTCTCTGGTGTCAAGTCTGATTTTGGGAAAAAAAAAAAAAATCCAAAATCAGACAGAGTGTTGACACCAGAGAGGCTAAGACCGCATTGACTCAGTGCGGTATTCAGCCTCTCTGGTGTCAAGTCTGATTTTGGAAAAAAAATAAAATAAATCCAAAATCAGACAGAGTGTTGACACCAGAGAGGCTAAGACCGCATTGACTCAGTGCGGTATTCAGCCTCTCTGGTGTCAAGTCTGATTTTGGAAAAAAAAAAAAAAAATCCAAAATCAGACAGACTGTTGACACCAGAGAGGCTAAGACCGCATTGACGCAGTGCGGTATTCAGCCTCTCTGGTGTCAAGTCTGATTTTGGAAAAAAAAAAAAAAAATCCAAAATCAGACAGAGTGTTGAGACCAGAGAGGCTAAGACCGCATTGACTCAGTGCAGTATTCAGCCTCTCTGGTGTCAAGTCTGATTTTGGAAAAAAAAAAAAAAAATCCAAAATCAGACAGAGTGTTGAGACCAGAGAGGCTAAGACCGCATTGACTCAGTGCAGTATTCAGCCTCTCTGGTGTCAAGTCTGATTTTGGAAAAAAAAAAAAAAAATCCAAAATCAGACAGAGTGTTGACACCAGAGAGGCTAAGACCGCATTGACTCAGTGCGGTATTCAGCCTCTCTCGTGTCAAGTCTGATTTTGGAAAAAAAAAAAAAAAATCCAAAATCAGACAGAGTGTTGAGACCAGAGAGGCTAAGACCGCATTGACTCAGTGCAGTATTCAGCCTCTCTGGTGTCAAGTCTGATTTTGGAAAAAAAAAAAAAAAATCCAAAATCAGACAGAGTGTTGACACCAGAGAGGCTAAGACCGCATTGACTCAGTGCGGTATTCAGCCTCTCTGGTGTCAAGTCTGATTTTGGAAAAAAAAAAAAAAAAATCCAAAATCAGACAGAGTGTTGACACCAGAGAGGCTAAGACCGCATTGACTCAGTGCGGTATTCAGCCTCTCTGGTGTCAAGTCTGATTTTGGAAAAAAAAAAAAAAAATCCAAAATCAGACAGTGTTGAGACCAGAGAGGCTAAGACCGCATTGACTCAGTGCAGTATTCAGCCTCTCTGGTGTCAAGTCTGATTTTGGAAAAAAAAAAAAAAAATCCAAAATCAGACAGAGTGTTGACACCAGAGAGGCTAAGACCGCATTGACTCAGTGCGGTATTCAGCCTCTCTGGTGTCAAGTCTGATTTTGGAAAAAAAAAAAAAAAATCCAAAATCAGACAGAGTGTTGACACCAGAGAGGCTAAGACCGCATTGACTCAGTGCAGTATTCAGCCTCTCTGGTGTCAAGTCTGATTTTGGAAAAAAAAAAAAAAAATCCAAAATCAGACAGAGTGTTGACACCAGAGAGGCTAAGACCGCATTGACTCAGTGCGGTATTCAGCCTCTCTGGTGTCAAGTCTGATTTTGGAAAAAAAATAAAATAAATCCAAAATCAGACAGAGTGTTGAGACCAGAGAGGCTAAGACCGCATTGACTCAGTGCAGTATTCAGCCTCTCTGGTGTCAAGTCTGATTTTGGAAAAAAAAAAAAAAAATCCAAAATCAGACAGAGTGTTGACACCAGAGAGGCTAAGACCGCATTGACTCAGTGCGGTACTCAGCCTCTCTGGTGTCAAGTCTGATTTTGGAAAAAAAAAAAAAAAAATCCAAAATCAGACAGAGTGTTGACACCAGAGAGGCTAAGACCGCATTGACTCAGTGCGGTATTCAGCCTCTCTGGTGTCAAGTCTGATTTTGGAAAAAAAAAAAAAAAATCCAAAATCAGACAGAGTGTTGAGACCAGAGAGGCTAAGACCGCATTGACTCAGTGCAGTATTCAGCCTCTCTGGTGTCAAGTCTGATTTTGGAAAAAAAAAAAAAAAATCCAAAATCAGACAGAGTGTTGACACCAGAGAGGCTAAGACCGCATTGACTCAGTGCGGTATTCAGCCTCTCTGGTGTCAAGTCTGATTTTGGAAAAAAAAAAAAAAATCCAAAATCAGACAGAGTGTTGAGACCAGAGAGGCTAAGACCGCATTGACTCAGTGCAGTATTCAGCCTCTCTGGTGTCAAGTCTGATTTTGGAAAAAAAAAAAAAAAATCCAAAATCAGACAGACTGTTGACACCAGAGAGGCTAAGACCGCATTGACTCAGTGCGGTATTCAGCCTCTCTGGTGTCAAGTCTGATTTTGGAAAAAAAAAAAAAAAATCCAAAATCAGACAGAGTGTTGAGACCAGAGAGGCTAAGACCGCATTGACTCAGTGCAGTATTCAGCCTCTCTGGTGTCAAGTCTGATTTTGGAAAAAAAAAAAAAAAATCCAAAATCAGACAGAGTGTTGAGACCAGAGAGGCTAAGACCGCATTGACTCAGTGCAGTATTCAGCCTCTCTGGTGTCAAGTCTGATTTTGGAAAAAAAAAAAAAAAATCCAAAATCAGACAGACTGTTGACACCAGAGAGGCTAAGACCGCATTGACTCAGTGCGGTATTCAGCCTCTCTGGTGTCAAGTCTGATTTTGGAAAAAAAAAAAAAAAATCCAAAATCAGACAGAGTGTTGAGACCAGAGAGGCTAAGACCGCATTGACTCAGTGCAGTATTCAGCCTCTCTGGTGTCAAGTCTGATTTTGGAAAAAAAAAAAAAAAATCCAAAATCAGACAGAGTGTTGACACCAGAGAGGCTAAGACCGCATTGACTCAGTGCGGTATTCAGCCTCTCTGGTGTCAAGTCTGATTTTGGAAAAAAAAAAAAAAAAATCCAAAATCAGACAGAGTGTTGACACCAGAGAGGCTAAGACCGCATTGACTCAGTGCGGTATTCAGCCTCTCTGGTGTCAAGTCTGATTTTGGAAAAAAAAAAAAAAATCCAAAATCAGACAGACTGTTGACACCAGAGAGGCTAAGACCGCATTGACTCAGTGCGGTATTCAGCCTCTCTGGTGTCAAGTCTGATTTTGGAAAAAAAAAAAAAAAATCCAAAATCAGACAGAGTGTTGAGACCAGAGAGGCTAAGACCGCATTGACTCAGTGCAGTATTCAGCCTCTCTGGTGTCAAGTCTGATTTTGGAAAAAAAAAAAAAAAATCCAAAATCAGACAGAGTGTTGAGACCAGAGAGGCTAAGACCGCATTGACTCAGTGCAGTATTCAGCCTCTCTGGTGTCAAGTCTGATTTTGGAAAAAAAAAAAAAAAATCCAAAATCAGACAGACTGTTGACACCAGAGAGGCTAAGACCGCATTGACTCAGTGCGGTATTCAGCCTCTCTGGTGTCAAGTCTGATTTTGGAAAAAAAAAAAAAAAATCCAAAATCAGACAGAGTGTTGAGACCAGAGAGGCTAAGACCGCATTGACTCAGTGCAGTATTCAGCCTCTCTGGTGTCAAGTCTGATTTTGGAAAAAAAAAAAAAAAATCCAAAATCAGACAGAGTGTTGACACCAGAGAGGCTAAGACCGCATTGACTCAGTGCGGTATTCAGCCTCTCTGGTGTCAAGTCTGATTTTGGAAAAAAAAAAAAAAAATCCAAAATCAGACAGAGTGTTGAGACCAGAGAGGCTAAGACCGCATTGACTCAGTGCAGTATTCAGCCTCTCTGGTGTCAAGTCTGATTTTGGAAAAAAAAAAAAAAAAATCCAAAATCAGACAGAGTGTTGACACCAGAGAGGCTAAGACCGCATTGACTCAGTGCGGTATTCAGCCTCTCTGGTGTCAAGTCTGATTTTGGAAAAAAAAAAAAAAAATCCAAAATCAGACAGACTGTTGACACCAGAGAGGCTAAGACCGCATTGACTCAGTGCGGTATTCAGCCTCTCTGGTGTCAAGTCTGATTTTGGAAAAAAAAAAAAAAAATCCAAAATCAGACAGAGTGTTGAGACCAGAGAGGCTAAGACCGCATTGACTCAGTGCAGTATTCAGCCTCTCTGGTGTCAAGTCTGATTTTGGAAAAAAAAAAAAAAAATCCAAAATCAGACAGAGTGTTGAGACCAGAGAGGCTAAGACCGCATTGACTCAGTGCAGTATTCAGCCTCTCTGGTGTCAAGTCTGATTTTGGAAAAAAAAAAAAAAAATCCAAAATCAGACAGACTGTTGACACCAGAGAGGCTAAGACCGCATTGACTCAGTGCGGTATTCAGCCTCTCTGGTGTCAAGTCTGATTTTGGAAAAAAAAAAAAAAAAATCCAAAATCAGACAGAGTGTTGAGACCAGAGAGGCTAAGACCGCATTGACTCAGTGCAGTATTCAGCCTCTCTGGTGTCAAGTCTGATTTTGGAAAAAAAAAAAAAAAATCCAAAATCAGACAGAGTGTTGAGACCAGAGAGGCTAAGACCGCATTGACTCAGTGCAGTATTCAGCCTCTCTGGTGTCAAGTCTGATTTTGGAAAAAAAAAAAAAAAAATCCAAAATCAGACAGACTGTTGACACCAGAGAGGCTAAGACCGCATTGACTCAGTGCGGTATTCAGCCTCTCTGGTGTCAAGTCTGATTTTGGAAAAAAAAAAAAAAAATCCAAAATCAGACAGAGTGTTGAGACCAGAGAGGCTAAGACCGCATTGACTCAGTTCAGTATTCAGCCTCTCTGGTGTCAAGTCTGATTTTGGAAAAAAAAAAAAAAAAAATCCAAAATCAGACAGAGTGTTGACACCAGAGAGGCTAAGACCGCATTGACTCAGTGCGGTATTCAGCCTCTCTGGTGTCAAGTCTGATTTTGGAAAAAAAAAAAAAAAATCCAAAATCAGACAGAGTGTTGAGACCAGAGAGGCTAAGACCGCATTGACTCAGTGCAGTATTCAGCCTCTCTGGTGTCAAGTCTGATTTTGGAAAAAAAAAAAAAAAATCCAAAATCAGACAGAGTGTTGAGACTAGAGAGGCTAAGACCGCATTGACTCAGTGCGGTATTCAGCATCTCTGGTGTCAAGTCTGATTTTGGAAAAAAAAAAAAAAAATCCAAAATCAGACAGAGTGTTGAGACCAGAGAGGCTAAGACCGCATTGACTCAGTGCAGTATTCAGCCTCTCTGGTGTCAAGTCTAATTTAGGAAAAAAAAAAAAAAAATCCAAAATCAGACAGAGTGTTGAGACCAGAGAGGCTAAGACCGCATTGACTCAGTGCGGTATTCAGCATCTCTGGTGTCAAGTCTGATTTTGGAAAAAAAAAAAAAAAATCCAAAATCAGACAGACTGTTGACACCAGAGAGGCTAAGACCGCATTGACTCAGTGCGGTATTCAGCCTCTCTGGTGTCAAGTCTGATTTTGGAAAAAGAAAAAAAAAATCCAAAATCAGACAGAGTGTTGAGACCAGAGAGGCTAAGACCGCATTGACTCAGTGCAGTATTCAGCCTCTCTGGTGTCAAGTCTGATTTTGGAAAAAAAAAAAAAAAATCCAAAATCAGACAGACTGTTGACACCAGAGAGGCTAAGACCGCATTGACTCAGTGCGGTATTCAGCCTCTCTGGTGTCAAGTCTGATTTTGGAAAAAAAAAAAAAAAATCCAAAATCAGACAGAGTGTTGAGACCAGAGAGGCTAAGACCGCATTGACTCAGTGCGGTATTCAGCCTCTCTGGTGTCAAGTCTGATTTTGGAAAAAAAATAAAATAAATCCAAAATCAGACAGAGTGTTGACACCAGAGAGGCTAAGACCGCATTGACTCAGTGTGGTATTCAGCCTCTCTGGTGTCAAGTCTGATTTTGGAAAAAAAAAAAAAAAATCCAAAATCAGACAGAGTGTTGAGACCAGAGAGGCTAAGACCGCATTGACTCAGTGCGGTATTCAGCCTCTCTGGTGTCAAGTCTGATTTTGGAAAAAAAAAAAAAAAAAATCCAAAATCAGACAGAGTGTTGACACCAGAGAGGCTAAGACCGCATTGACTCAGTCCGGTATTCAGCCTCTCTGGTGTCAAGTCTGATTTTGGAAAAAAAAAAAAAAAAATCCAAAATCAGACAGAGTGTTGAGACCAGAGAGGCTAAGACCGCATTGACTCAGTGCGGTATTCAGCCTCTCTGGTGTCAAGTCTGATTTTTGAAAAAAAAAAAAAAAAATCCAAAATCAGACAGAGTGTTGAGACCAGAGAGGCTAAGACCGCATTGACTCAGTGCGGTATTCAGCCTCTCTGGTGTCAAGTCTGATTTTGGAAAAAAAAAAAAAAAAATCCAAAATCAGACAGAGTGTTGACACCAGGGAGGCTAAGACCGCATTGACTCAGTGCGGTATTCAGCCTCTCTGGTGTCAAGTCTGATTTTGGAAAAAAAAAAAAAAAAATCCAAAATCAGACAGAGTGTTGAGACCAGAGAGGCTAAGACCGCATTGACTCAGTGCGGTATTCAGCCTCTCTGGTGTCAAGTCTGATTTTGGAAAAAAAAAAAAAAAATCCAAAATCAGACAGAGTGTTGACACCAGAGAGGCTAAGACCGCATTGACTCAGTGCGGTATTCAGCCTCTCTGGTGTCAAGTCTGATTTTGGAAAAAAAAAAAAAAAAATCCAAAATCAGACAGAGTGTTGAGACCAGAGAGGCTAAGACCGCATTGACTCAGTGCGGTATTCAGCCTCTCTGGTGTCAAGTCTGATTTTGGAAAAAAAAAAAAAAAATCAAAAATCAGACAGAGTGTTGAGACCAGAGAGGCTAAGACCGCATTGACTCAGTGCAGTATTCAGCCTCTCTGGTGTCAAGTCTGATTTTGGAAAAAAAAAAAAAAAATCCAAAATCAGACAGAGTGTTGAGACTAGAGAGGCTAAGACCGCATTGACTCAGTGCAGTATTCAGCGTCTCTGGTGTCAAGTCTGATTTTGGAAAAAAAAAAAAAAATCCAAAATCAGACAGAGTGTTGAGACCAGAGAGGCTAAGACCGCATTGACTCAGTGCAGTATTCAGCCTCTCTGGTGTCAAGTCTAATTTTGGAAAAAAAAAAAAAAAATCCAAAATCAGACAGAGTGTTGACACCAGAGAGGCTAAGACCGCATTGACTCAGTGCGGTATTCAGCCTCTCTGGTGTCAAGTCTGATTTTGGAAAAAAAAAAAAAAAATCCAAAATCAGACAGAGTGTTGAGACCAGAGAGGCTAAGACCGCATTGACTCAGTGCAGTATTCAGCCTCTCTGGTGTCAAGTCTGATTTTGGAAAAAAAAAAAAAAAATCCAAAATCAGACAGACTGTTGACACCAGAGAGGCTAAGACCGCATTGACTCAGTGCGGTATTCAGCCTCTCTGGTGTCAAGTCTGATTTTGGAAAAAAAAAAAAAAAATCCAAAATCAGACAGAGTGTTGACACCAGGGAGGCTAAGACCGCATTGACTCAGTGCGGTATTCAGCCTCTCTGGTGTCAAGTCTGATTTTGGAAAAAAAATAAAAAAAATCCAAAATCAGACAGAGTGTTGAGACCAGAGAGGCTAAGACCGCATTGACTCAGTGCGGTATTCAGCCTCTCTGGTGTCAAGTCTGATTTTGAAAAAAAAAAAAAAAAAATCCAAAATCAGACAGAGTGTTGAGACCAGAGAGGCTAAGACCGCATTGACTCAGTGCGGTATTCAGCCTCTCTGGTGTCAAGTCTGATTTTGGAAAAAAAAAAAAAAAAATCCAAAATCAGACAGAGTGTTGACACCAGAGAGGCTAAGACCGCATTGACTCAGTGCGGTATTCAGCCTCTCTGGTGTCAAGTCTGATTTTGGAAAAAAAAAAAAAAAAATCCAAAATCAGACAGAGTGTTGAGACCAGAGAGGCTAAGACCGCATTGACTCAGTGCGGTATTCAGCCTCTCTGGTGTCAAGTCTGATTTTGGAAAAAAAAAAAAAAAATCCAAAATCAGACAGAGTGTTGAGACCAGAGAGGCTAAGACCGCATTGACTCAGTGCAGTATTCAGCCTCTCTGGTGTCAAGTCTGATTTTGGAAAAAAAAAAAAAAAATCCAAAATCAGACAGAGTGTTGAGACTAGAGAGGCTAAGACCGCATTGACTCAGTGCGGTATTCAGCGTCTCTGGTGTCAAGTCTGATTTTGGAAAAAAAAAAAAAAATCCAAAATCAGACAGAGTGTTGAGACCAGAGAGGCTAAGACCGCATTGACTCAGTGCAGTATTCAGCCTCTCTGGTGTCAAGTCTGATTTTGGAAAAAAAAAAAAAAAATCCAAAATCAGACAGAGTGTTGAGACTAGAGAGGCTAAGACCGCATTGACTCAGTGCAGTATTCAGCGTCTCTGGTGTCAAGTCTGATTTTGGAAAAAAAAAAAAAAATCCAAAATCAGACAGAGTGTTGAGACCAGAGAGGCTAAGACCGCATTGACTCAGTGCAGTATTCAGCCTCTCTGGTGTCAAGTCTAATTTTGGAAAAAAAAAAAAAAAAATCCAAAATCAGACAGAGTGTTGACACCAGAGAGGCTAAGACCGCATTGACTCAGTGCGGTATTCAGCCTCTCTGGTGTCAAGTCTGATTTTGGAAAAAAAAAAAAAAAATCCAAAATCAGACAGAGTGTTGAGACCAGAGAGGCTAAGACCGCATTGACTCAGTGCAGTATTCAGCCTCTCTGGTGTCAAGTCTGATTTTGGAAAAAAAAAAAAAAAATCCAAAATCAGACAGACTGTTGACACCAGAGAGGCTAAGACCGCATTGACTCAGTGCGGTATTCAGCCTCTCTGGTGTCAAGTCTGATTTTGGAAAAAAAAAAAAAAAAATCCAAAATCAGACAGAGTGTTGACACCAGGGAGGCTAAGACCGCATTGACTCAGTGCGGTATTCAGCCTCTCTGGTGTCAAGTCTGATTTTGGAAAAAAAATAAAAAAAATCCAAAATCAGACAGAGTGTTGAGACCAGAGAGGCTAAGACCGCATTGACTCAGTGCGGTATTCAGCCTCTCTGGTGTCAAGTCTGATTTTGAAAAAAAAAAAAAAAAATCCAAAATCAGACAGAGTGTTGAGACCAGAGAGGCTAAGACCGCATTGACTCAGTGCGGTATTCAGCCTCTCTGGTGTCAAGTCTGATTTTGGAAAAAAAAAAAAAAAAATCCAAAATCAGACAGAGTGTTGACACCAGAGAGGCTAAGACCGCATTGACTCAGTGCGGTATTCAGCCTCTCTGGTGTCAAGTCTGATTTTGGAAAAAAAAAAAAAAAAATCCAAAATCAGACAGAGTGTTGAGACCAGAGAGGCTAAGACCGCATTGACTCAGTGCGGTATTCAGCCTCTCTGGTGTCAAGTCTGATTTTGGAAAAAAAAAAAAAAAATCCAAAATCAGACAGAGTGTTGAGACCAGAGAGGCTAAGACCGCATTGACTCAGTGCAGTATTCAGCCTCTCTGGTGTCAAGTCTGATTTTGGAAAAAAAAAAAAAAATCCAAAATCAGACAGAGTGTTGAGACTAGAGAGGCTAAGACCGCATTGACTCAGTGCGGTATTCAGCGTCTCTGGTGTCAAGTCTGATTTTGGAAAAAAAAAAAAAAATCCAAAATCAGACAGAGTGTTGAGACCAGAGAGGCTAAGACCGCATTGACTCAGTGCAGTATTCAGCCTCTCTGGTGTCAAGTCTAATTTTGGAAAAAAAAAAAAAAAATCCAAAATCAGACAGAGTGTTGACACCAGAGAGGCTAAGACCGCATTGACTCAGTGCGGTATTCAGCCTCTCTGGTGTCAAGTCTGATTTTGGAAAAAAAAAAAAAAAATCCAAAATCAGACAGAGTGTTGAGACCAGAGAGGCTAAGACCGCATTGACTCAGTGCAGTATTCAGCCTCTCTGGTGTCAAGTCTGATTTTGGAAAAAAAAAAAAAAAATCCAAAATCAGACAGACTGTTGACACCAGAGAGGCTAAGACCGCATTGACTCAGTGCGGTATTCAGCCTCTCTGGTGTCAAGTCTGATTTTGGAAAAAAAAAAAAAAAAATCCAAAATCAGACAGAGTGTTGACACCAGGGAGGCTAAGACCGCATTGACTCAGTGCGGTATTCAGCCTCTCTGGTGTCAAGTCTGATTTTGGAAAAAAAATAAAAAAAATCCAAAATCAGACAGAGTGTTGAGACCAGAGAGGCTAAGACCGCATTGACTCAGTGCGGTATTCAGCCTCTCTGGTGTCAAGTCTGATTTTGAAAAAAAAAAAAAAAAAAATCCAAAATCAGACAGAGTGTTGAGACCAGAGAGGCTAAGACCGCATTGACTCAGTGCGGTATTCAGCCTCTCTGGTGTCAAGTCTGATTTTGGAAAAAAAAAAAAAAAAATCCAAAATCAGACAGAGTGTTGACACCAGAGAGGCTAAGACCGCATTGACTCAGTGCGGTATTCAGCCTCTCTGGTGTCAAGTCTGATTTTGGAAAAAAAAAAAAAAAATCCAAAATCAGACAGAGTGTTGAGACCAGAGAGGCTAAGACCGCATTGACTCAGTGCGGTATTCAGCCTCTCTGGTGTCAAGTCTGATTTTGGAAAAAAAAAAAAAAAATCCAAAATCAGACAGAGTGTTGAGACCAGAGAGGCTAAGACCGCATTGACTCAGTGCAGTATTCAGCCTCTCTGGTGTCAAGTCTGATTTTGGAAAAAAAAAAAAAAAATCCAAAATCAGACAGAGTGTTGAGACTAGAGAGGCTAAGACCGCATTGACTCAGTGCGGTATTCAGCGTCTCTGGTGTCAAGTCTGATTTTGGAAAAAAAAAAAAAAAATCCAAAATCAGACAGAGTGTTGACACCAGAGAGGCTAAGACCGCATTGACTCAGTCCGGTATTCAGCCTCTCTGGTGTCAAGTCTGATTTTGGAAAAAAAAAAAAAAAAATCCAAAATCAGACAGAGTGTTGAGACCAGAGAGGCTAAGACCGCATTGACTCAGTGCGGTATTCAGCCTCTCTGGTGTCAAGTCTGATTTTTGAAAAAAAAAAAAAAAAATCCAAAATCAGACAGAGTGTTGAGACCAGAGAGGCTAAGACCGCATTGACTCAGTGCGGTATTCAGCCTCTCTGGTGTCAAGTCTGATTTTGGAAAAAAAAAAAAAAAAATCCAAAATCAGACAGAGTGTTGACACCAGGGAGGCTAAGACCGCATTGACTCAGTGCGGTATTCAGCCTCTCTGGTGTCAAGTCTGATTTTGGAAAAAAAATAAAAAAAATCCAAAATCAGACAGAGTGTTGAGACCAGAGAGGCTAAGACCGCATTGACTCAGTGCGGTATTCAGCCTCTCTGGTGTCAAGTCTGATTTTGAAAAAAAAAAAAAAAAAATCCAAAATCAGACAGAGTGTTGAGACCAGAGAGGCTAAGACCGCATTGACTCAGTGCGGTATTCAGCCTCTCTGGTGTCAAGTCTGATTTTGGAAAAAAAAAAAAAAAAATCCAAAATCAGACAGAGTGTTGAGACTAGAGAGGCTAAGACCGCATTGACTCAGTGCAGTATTCAGCGTCTCTGGTGTCAAGTCTGATTTTGGAAAAAAAAAAAAAAATCCAAAATCAGACAGAGTGTTGAGACCAGAGAGGCTAAGACCGCATTGACTCAGTGCAGTATTCAGCCTCTCTGGTGTCAAGTCTAATTTTGGAAAAAAAAAAAAAAAAATCCAAAATCAGACAGAGTGTTGACACCAGAGAGGCTAAGACCGCATTGACTCAGTGCGGTATTCAGCCTCTCTGGTGTCAAGTCTGATTTTGGAAAAAAAAAAAAAAAATCCAAAATCAGACAGAGTGTTGAGACCAGAGAGGCTAAGACCGCATTGACTCAGTGCGGTATTCAGCCTCTCTGGTGTCAAGTCTGATTTTGGAAAAAAAAAAAAAAAAATCCAAAATCAGACAGAGTGTTGACACCAGAGAGGCTAAGACCGCATTGACTCAGTGCGGTATTCAGCCTCTCTGGTGTCAAGTCTGATTTTGGAAAAAAAAAAAAAAAAATCCAAAATCAGACAGAGTGTTGAGACCAGAGAGGCTAAGACCGCATTGACTCAGTGCGGTATTCAGCCTCTCTGGTGTCAAGTCTGATTTTGGAAAAAAAAAAAAAAAATCCAAAATCAGACAGAGTGTTGAGACCAGAGAGGCTAAGACCGCATTGACTCAGTGCAGTATTCAGCCTCTCTGGTGTCAAGTCTGATTTTGGAAAAAAAAAAAAAAAATCCAAAATCAGACAGAGTGTTGAGACTAGAGAGGCTAAGACCGCATTGACTCAGTGCGGTATTCAGCGTCTCTGGTGTCAAGTCTGATTTTGGAAAAAAAAAAAAAAATCCAAAATCAGACAGAGTGTTGACACCAGAGAGGCTAAGACCGCATTGACTCAGTCCGGTATTCAGCCTCTCTGGTGTCAAGTCTGATTTTGGAAAAAAAAAAAAAAAAATCCAAAATCAGACAGAGTGTTGAGACCAGAGAGGCTAAGACCGCATTGACTCAGTGCGGTATTCAGCCTCTCTGGTGTCAAGTCTGATTTTTGAAAAAAAAAAAAAAAAAATCCAAAATCAGACAGAGTGTTGAGACCAGAGAGGCTAAGACCGCATTGACTCAGTGCGGTATTCAGCCTCTCTGGTGTCAAGTCTGATTTTGGAAAAAAAAATAAATAAATCCAAAATCAGACAGAGTGTTGACACCAGGGAGGCTAAGACCGCATTGACTCAGTGCGGTATTCAGCCTCTCTGGTGTCAAGTCTGATTTTGGAAAAAAAATAAAAAAAATCCAAAATCAGACAGAGTGTTGAGACCAGAGAGGCTAAGACCGCATTGACTCAGTGCGGTATTCAGCCTCTCTGGTGTCAAGTCTGATTTTGAAAAAAATAAAAAATAAATCCAAAATCAGACAGAGTGTTGAGACCAGAGAGGCTAAGACCGCATTGACTCAGTGCGGTATTCAGCCTCTCTGGTGTCAAGTCTGATTTTGGAAAAAAAAAAAAAAAATCCAAAATCAGACAGAGTGTTGACACCAGAGAGGCTAAGACCGCATTGACTCAGTGCGGTATTCAGCCTCTCTGGTGTCAAGTCTGATTTTGGAAAAAAAAAAAAAAAAATCCAAAATCAGACAGAGTGTTGAGACCAGAGAGGCTAAGACCGCATTGACTCAGTGCGGTATTCAGCCTCTCTGGTGTCAAGTCTGATTTTGGAAAAAAAAAAAAAAAATCCAAAATCAGACAGAGTGTTGAGACCAGAGAGGCTAAGACCGCATTGACTCAGTGCAGTATTCAGCCTCTCTGGTGTCAAGTCTGATTTTGGAAAAAAAAAAAAAAAATCCAAAATCAGACAGAGTGTTGAGACTAGAGAGGCTAAGACCGCATTGACTCAGTGCAGTATTCAGCGTCTCTGGTGTCAAGTCTGATTTTGGAAAAAAAAAAAAAATCCAAAATCAGACAGAGTGTTGAGACCAGAGAGGCTAAGACCGCATTGACTCAGTGCAGTATTCAGCCTCTCTGGTGTCAAGTCTAATTTTGGAAAAAAAAAAAAAAAATCCAAAATCAGACAGAGTGTTGACACCAGAGAGGCTAAGACCGCATTGACTCAGTGCGGTATTCAGCCTCTCTGGTGTCAAGTCTGATTTTGGAAAAAAAAAAAAAAAATCCAAAATCAGACAGAGTGTTGAGACCAGAGAGGCTAAGACCGCATTGACTCAGTGCGGTATTCAGCCTCTCTGGTGTCAAGTCTGATTTTGGAAAAAAAAAAAAAAAAATCCAAAATCAGACAGAGTGTTGACACCAGAGAGGCTAAGACCGCATTGACTCAGTGCGGTATTCAGCCTCTCTGGTGTCAAGTCTGATTTTGAAAAAAAAAAAAAAAAAATCCAAAATCAGACAGAGTGTTGAGACCAGAGAGGCTAAGACCGCATTGACTCAGTGCGGTATTCAGCCTCTCTGGTGTCAAGTCTGATTTTGGAAAAAAAAAAAAAAAAATCCAAAATCAGACAGAGTGTTGAGACCAGAGAGGCTAAGACCGCATTGACTCAGTGCAGTATTCAGCCTCTCTGGTGTCAAGTCTGATTTTGGAAAAAAAAAAAAAAAATCCAAAATCAGACAGAGTGTTGAGACTAGAGAGGCTAAGACCGCATTGACTCAGTGCAGTATTCAGCGTCTCTGGTGTCAAGTCTGATTTTGGAAAAAAAAAAAAAAATCCAAAATCAGACAGAGTGTTGAGACCAGAGAGGCTAAGACCGCATTGACTCAGTGCAGTATTCAGCCTCTCTGGTGTCAAGTCTAATTTTGGAAAAAAAAAAAAAAAATCCAAAATCAGACAGAGTGTTGACACCAGAGAGGCTAAGACCGCATTGACTCAGTGCGGTATTCAGCCTCTCTGGTGTCAAGTCTGATTTTGGAAAAAAAAAAAAAAAAATCCAAAATCAGACAGAGTGTTGAGACCAGAGAGGCTAAGACCGCATTGACTCAGTGCAGTATTCAGCCTCTCTGGTGTCAAGTCTGATTTTGGAAAAAAAAAAAAAAAATCCAAAATCAGACAGACTGTTGACACCAGAGAGGCTAAGACCGCATTGACTCAGTGCGGTATTCAGCCTCTCTGGTGTCAAGTCTGATTTTGGAAAAAAAAAAAAAAAAATCCAAAATCAGACAGAGTGTTGACACCAGGGAGGCTAAGACCGCATTGACTCAGTGCGGTATTCAGCCTCTCTGGTGTCAAGTCTGATTTTGGAAAAAAAATAAAAAAAATCCAAAATCAGACAGAGTGTTGAGACCAGAGAGGCTAAGACCGCATTGACTCAGTGCGGTATTCAGCCTCTCTGGTGTCAAGTCTGATTTTGAAAAAAAAAAAAAAAAAATCCAAAATCAGACAGAGTGTTGAGACCAGAGAGGCTAAGACCGCATTGACTCAGTGCGGTATTCAGCCTCTCTGGTGTCAAGTCTGATTTTGGAAAAAAAAAAAAAAAAATCCAAAATCAGACAGAGTGTTGACACCAGAGAGGCTAAGACCGCATTGACTCAGTGCGGTATTCAGCCTCTCTGGTGTCAAGTCTGATTTTGGAAAAAAAAAAAAAAAAATCCAAAATCAGACAGAGTGTTGAGACCAGAGAGGCTAAGACCGCATTGACTCAGTGCGGTATTCAGCCTCTCTGGTGTCAAGTCTGATTTTGGAAAAAAAAAAAAAAAATCCAAAATCAGACAGAGTGTTGAGACCAGAGAGGCTAAGACCGCATTGACTCAGTGCAGTATTCAGCCTCTCTGGTGTCAAGTCTGATTTTGGAAAAAAAAAAAAAAAATCAGACAGAGTGTTGAGACTAGAGAGGCTAAGACCGCATTGACTCAGTGCGGTATTCAGCGTCTCTGGTGTCAAGTCTGATTTTGGAAAAAAAAAAAAAAATCCAAAATCAGACAGAGTGTTGAGACCAGAGAGGCTAAGACCGCATTGACTCAGTGCGGTATTCAGCCTCTCTGGTGTCAAGTCTGATTTTGGAAAAAAAATAAAAAAAATCCAAAATCAGACAGAGTGTTGAGACCAGAGAGGCTAAGACCGCATTGACTCAGTGCGGTATTCAGCCTCTCTGGTGTCAAGTCTGATTTTGGAAAAAAAAAAAAAAAATCCAAAATCAGACAGAGTGTTGAGACCAGAGAGGCTAAGACCGCATTGACTCAGTGCAGTATTCAGCCTCTCTGGTGTCAAGTCTGATTTTGGAAAAAAAAAAAAAAAATCCAAAATCAGACAGACTGTTGACACCAGAGAGGCTAAGACCGCATTGACTCAGTGCGGTATTCAGCCTCTCTGGTGTCAAGTCTGATTTTGGAAAAAAAAAAAAAAAATCCAAAATCAGACAGAGTGTTGACACCAGGGAGGCTAAGACCGCATTGACTCAGTGCGGTATTCAGCCTCTCTGGTGTCAAGTCTGATTTTGGAAAATAAATAAAAAAAATCCAAAATCAGACAGAGTGTTGAGACCAGAGAGGCTAAGACCGCATTGACTCAGTGCGGTATTCAGCCTCTCTGGTGTCAAGTCTGATTTTGAAAAAAAAAAAAAAAAAATCCAAAATCAGACAGAGTGTTGAGACCAGAGAGGCTAAGACCGCATTGACTCAGTGCGGTATTCAGCCTCTCTGGTGTCAAGTCTGATTTTGGAAAAAAAAAAAAAAAATCCAAAATCAGACAGAGTGTTGACACCAGAGAGGCTAAGACCGCATTGACTCAGTGCGGTATTCAGCCTCTCTGGTGTCAAGTCTGATTTTGGAAAAAAAAAAAAAAAAATCCAAAATCAGACAGAGTGTTGAGACCAGAGAGGCTAAGACCGCATTGACTCAGTGCGGTATTCAGCCTCTCTGGTGTCAAGTCTGATTTTGGAAAAAAAAAAAAAAAATCCAAAATCAGACAGAGTGTTGAGACCAGAGAGGCTAAGACCGCATTGACTCAGTGCAGTATTCAGCCTCTCTGGTGTCAAGTCTGATTTTGGAAAAAAAAAAAAAAAATCCAAAATCAGACAGAGTGTTGAGACTAGAGAGGCTAAGACCGCATTGACTCAGTGCGGTATTCAGCGTCTCTGGTGTCAAGTCTGATTTTGGAAAAAAAAAAAAAAAATCCAAAATCAGACAGAGTGTTGACACCAGAGAGGCTAAGACCGCATTGACTCAGTCCGGTATTCAGCCTCTCTGGTGTCAAGTCTGATTTTGGAAAAAAAAAAAAAAAAATCCAAAATCAGACAGAGTGTTGAGACCAGAGAGGCTAAGACCGCATTGACTCAGTGCGGTATTCAGCCTCTCTGGTGTCAAGTCTGATTTTTGAAAAAAAAAAAAAAAAATCCAAAATCAGACAGAGTGTTGAGACCAGAGAGGCTAAGACCGCATTGACTCAGTGCGGTATTCAGCCTCTCTGGTGTCAAGTCTGATTTTGGAAAAAAAAAAAAAAAAATCCAAAATCAGACAGAGTGTTGACACCAGGGAGGCTAAGACCGCATTGACTCAGTGCGGTATTCAGCCTCTCTGGTGTCAAGTCTGATTTTGGAAAAAAAATAAAAAAAATCCAAAATCAGACAGAGTGTTGAGACCAGAGAGGCTAAGACCGCATTGACTCAGTGCGGTATTCAGCCTCTCTGGTGTCAAGTCTGATTTTGAAAAAAAAAAAAAAAAATCCAAAATCAGACAGAGTGTTGAGACCAGAGAGGCTAAGACCGCATTGACTCAGTGCGGTATTCAGCCTCTCTGGTGTCAAGTCTGATTTTGGAAAAAAAAAAAAAAAAATCCAAAATCAGACAGAGTGTTGACACCAGAGAGGCTAAGACCGCATTGACTCAGTGCGGTATTCAGCCTCTCTGGTGTCAAGTCTGATTTTGGAAAAAAAAAAAAAAAAATCCAAAATCAGACAGAGTGTTGAGACCAGAGAGGCTAAGACCGCATTGACTCAGTGCGGTATTCAGCCTCTCTGGTGTCAAGTCTGATTTTGGAAAAAAAAAAAAAAAATCCAAAATCAGACAGAGTGTTGAGACCAGAGAGGCTAAGACCGCATTGACTCAGTGCAGTATTCAGCCTCTCTGGTGTCAAGTCTGATTTTGGAAAAAAAAAAAAAAAATCCAAAATCAGACAGAGTGTTGAGACTAGAGAGGCTAAGACCGCATTGACTCAGTGCAGTATTCAGCGTCTCTGGTGTCAAGTCTGATTTTGGAAAAAAAAAAAAAAAATCCAAAATCAGACAGAGTGTTGAGACCAGAGAGGCTAAGACCGCATTGACTCAGTGCAGTATTCAGCCTCTCTGGTGTCAAGTCTAATTTTGGAAAAAAAAAAAAAAAATCCAAAATCAGACAGAGTGTTGACACCAGAGAGGCTAAGACCGCATTGACTCAGTGCGGTATTCAGCCTCTCTGGTGTCAAGTCTGATTTTGGAAAAAAAAAAAAAAAATCCAAAATCAGACAGAGTGTTGAGACCAGAGAGGCTAAGACCGCATTGACTCAGTGCGGTATTCAGCCTCTCTGGTGTCAAGTCTGATTTTGGAAAAAAAAAAAAAAAAATCCAAAATCAGACAGAGTGTTGACACCAGAGAGGCTAAGACCGCATTGACTCAGTGCGGTATTCAGCCTCTCTGGTGTCAAGTCTGATTTTGGAAAAAAAAAAAAAAAAATCCAAAATCAGACAGAGTGTTGAGACCAGAGAGGCTAAGACCGCATTGACTCAGTGCGGTATTCAGCCTCTCTGGTGTCAAGTCTGATTTTGGAAAAAAAAAAAAAAAATCCAAAATCAGACAGAGTGTTGAGACCAGAGAGGCTAAGACCGCATTGACTCAGTGCAGTATTCAGCCTCTCTGGTGTCAAGTCTGATTTTGGAAAAAAAAAAAAAAAATCCAAAATCAGACAGAGTGTTGAGACTAGAGAGGCTAAGACCGCATTGACTCAGTGCAGTATTCAGCGTCTCTGGTGTCAAGTCTGATTTTGGAAAAAAAAAAAAAAAATCCAAAATCAGACAGAGTGTTGAGACCAGAGAGGCTAAGACCGCATTGACTCAGTGCAGTATTCAGCCTCTCTGGTGTCAAGTCTAATTTTGGAAAAAAAAAAAAAAAATCCAAAATCAGACAGAGTGTTGACACCAGAGAGGCTAAGACCGCATTGACTCAGTGCGGTATTCAGCCTCTCTGGTGTCAAGTCTGATTTTGGAAAAAAAAAAAAAAAATCCAAAATCAGACAGAGTGTTGAGACCAGAGAGGCTAAGACCGCATTGACTCAGTGCGGTATTCAGCCTCTCTGGTGTCAAGTCTGATTTTGAAAAAAAAAAAAAAAAAATCCAAAATCAGACAGAGTGTTGAGACCAGAGAGGCTAAGACCGCATTGACTCAGTGCGGTATTCAGCCTCTCTGGTGTCAAGTCTGATTTTGGAAAAAAAAAAAAAAAAATCCAAAATCAGACAGAGTGTTGACACCAGAGAGGCTAAGACCGCATTGACTCAGTGCGGTATTCAGCCTCTCTGGTGTCAAGTCTGATTTTGGAAAAAAAAAAAAAAAAATCCAAAATCAGACAGAGTGTTGAGACCAGAGAGGCTAAGACCGCATTGACTCAGTGCGGTATTCAGCCTCTCTGGTGTCAAGTCTGATTTTGGAAAAAAAAAAAAAAAATCCAAAATCAGACAGAGTGTTGAGACCAGAGAGGCTAAGACCGCATTGACTCAGTGCAGTATTCAGCCTCTCTGGTGTCAAGTCTGATTTTGGAAAAAAAAAAAAAAAATCCAAAATCAGACAGAGTGTTGAGACTAGAGAGGCTAAGACCGCATTGACTCAGTGCGGTATTCAGCGTCTCTGGTGTCAAGTCTGATTTTGGAAAAAAAAAAAAAAATCCAAAATCAGACAGAGTGTTGAGACCAGAGAGGCTAAGACCGCATTGACTCAGTGCAGTATTCAGCCTCTCTGGTGTCAAGTCTAATTTTGGAAAAAAAAAAAAATCCAAAATCAGACAGAGTGTTGACACCAGAGAGGCTAAGACCGCATTGACTCAGTGCGGTATTCAGCCTCTCTGGTGTCAAGTCTGATTTTGGAAAAAAAAAAAAAAAATCCAAAATCAGACAGAGTGTTGAGACCAGAGAGGCTAAGACCGCATTGACTCAGTGCAGTATTCAGCCTCTCTGGTGTCAAGTCTGATTTTGGAAAAAAAAAAAAAAAATCCAAAATCAGACAGACTGTTGACACCAGAGAGGCTAAGACCGCATTGACTCAGTGCGGTATTCAGCCTCTCTGGTGTCAAGTCTGATTTTGGAAAAAAAAAAAAAAAAATCCAAAATCAGACAGAGTGTTGACACCAGGGAGGCTAAGACCGCATTGACTCAGTGCGGTATTCAGCCTCTCTGGTGTCAAGTCTGATTTTGGAAAAAAAATAAAAAAAATCCAAAATCAGACAGAGTGTTGAGACCAGAGAGGCTAAGACCGCATTGACTCAGTGCGGTATTCAGCCTCTCTGGTGTCAAGTCTGATTTTGGAAAAAAAAAAAAAAAAATCCAAAATCAGACAGAGTGTTGACACCAGAGAGGCTAAGACCGCATTGACTCAGTGCGGTATTCAGCCTCTCTGGTGTCAAGTCTGATTTTGGAAAAAAAAAAAAAAAAATCCAAAATCAGACAGAGTGTTGAGACCAGAGAGGCTAAGACCGCATTGACTCAGTGCGGTATTCAGCCTCTCTGGTGTCAAGTCTGATTTTGGAAAAAAAAAAAAAAAATCCAAAATCAGACAGAGTGTTGAGACCAGAGAGGCTAAGACCGCATTGACTCAGTGCAGTATTCAGCCTCTCTGGTGTCAAGTCTGATTTTGGAAAAAAAAAAAAAAAATCCAAAATCAGACAGAGTGTTGAGACTAGAGAGGCTAAGACCGCATTGACTCAGTGCGGTATTCAGCGTCTCTGGTGTCAAGTCTGATTTTGGAAAAAAAAAAAAAAATCCAAAATCAGACAGAGTGTTGACACCAGAGAGGCTAAGACCGCATTGACTCAGTCCGGTATTCAGCCTCTCTGGTGTCAAGTCTGATTTTGGAAAAAAAAAAAAAAAAATCCAAAATCAGACAGAGTGTTGAGACCAGAGAGGCTAAGACCGCATTGACTCAGTGCAGTATTCAGCCTCTCTGGTGTCAAGTCTGATTTTTGAAAAAAAAAAAAAAAAATCCAAAATCAGACAGAGTGTTGAGACCAGAGAGGCTAAGACCGCATTGACTCAGTGCGGTATTCAGCCTCTCTGGTGTCAAGTCTGATTTTGGAAAAATAAAAATAAAAATCCAAAATCAGACAGAGTGTTGACACCAGGGAGGCTAAGACCGCATTGACTCAGTGCGGTATTCAGCCTCTCTGGTGTCAAGTCTGATTTTGGAAAAAAAATAAAAAAAATCCAAAATCAGACAGAGTGTTGAGACCAGAGAGGCTAAGACCGCATTGACTCAGTGCGGTATTCAGCCTCTCTGGTGTCAAGTCTGATTTTGAAAAAAAAAAAAAAAAAATCCAAAATCAGACAGAGTGTTGAGACCAGAGAGGCTAAGACCGCATTGACTCAGTGCGGTATTCAGCCTCTCTGGTGTCAAGTCTGATTTTGGAAAAAAAAAAAAAAAAATCCAAAATCAGACAGAGTGTTGACACCAGAGAGGCTAAGACCGCATTGACTCAGTGCGGTATTCAGCCTCTCTGGTGTCAAGTCTGATTTTGGAAAAAAAAAAAAAAAATCCAAAATCAGACAGAGTGTTGAGACCAGAGAGGCTAAGACCGCATTGACTCAGTGCAGTATTCAGCCTCTCTGGTGTCAAGTCTGATTTTGGAAAAAAAAAAAAAAAATCCAAAATCAGACAGAGTGTTGAGACTAGAGAGGCTAAGACCGCATTGACTCAGTGCAGTATTCAGCGTCTCTGGTGTCAAGTCTGATTTTGGAAAAAAAAAAAAAAATCCAAAATCAGACAGAGTGTTGAGACCAGAGAGGCTAAGACCGCATTGACTCAGTGCAGTATTCAGCCTCTCTGGTGTCAAGTCTAATTTTGGGAAAAAAAAAAAAAAAATCCAAAATCAGACAGAGTGTTGACACCAGAGAGGCTAAGACCGCATTGACTCAGTGCAGTATTCAGCCTCTCTGGTGTCAAGTCTGATTTTGGAAAAAAAAAAAAAAAATCCAAAATCAGACAGACTGTTGACACCAGAGAGGCTAAGACCGCATTGACTCAGTGCGGTATTCAGCCTCTCTGGTGTCAAGTCTGATTTTGGAAAAAAAAAAAAAAAAATCCAAAATCAGACAGAGTGTTGACACCAGGGAGGCTAAGACCGCATTGACTCAGTGCGGTATTCAGCCTCTCTGGTGTCAAGTCTGATTTTGGAAAAAAAATAAAAAAAATCCAAAATCAGACAGAGTGTTGAGACCAGAGAGGCTAAGACCGCATTGACTCAGTGCGGTATTCAGCCTCTCTGGTGTCAAGTCTGATTTTGGAAAAAAAAAAAAAAAAAATCCAAAATCAGACAGAGTGTTGACACCAGAGAGGCTAAGACCGCATTGACTCAGTGCGGTATTCAGCCTCTCTGGTGTCAAGTCTGATTTTGGAAAAAAAAAAAAAAAATCCAAAATCAGACAGAGTGTTGAGACCAGAGAGGCTAAGACCGCATTGACTCAGTGCGGTATTCAGCCTCTCTGGTGTCAAGTCTGATTTTGGAAAAAAAAAAAAAAAATCCAAAATCAGACAGAGTGTTGAGACCAGAGAGGCTAAGACCGCATTGACTCAGTGCAGTATTCAGCCTCTCTGGTGTCAAGTCTGATTTTGGAAAAAAAAAAAAAAAATCCAAAATCAGACAGAGTGTTGAGACTAGAGAGGCTAAGACCGCATTGACTCAGTGCAGTATTCAGCGTCTCTGGTGTCAAGTCTGATTTTGGAAAAAAAAAAAAAAATCCAAAATCAGACAGAGTGTTGAGACCAGAGAGGCTAAGACCGCATTGACTCAGTGCAGTATTCAGCCTCTCTGGTGTCAAGTCTAATTTTGGGAAAAAAAAAAAAAAAATCCAAAATCAGACAGAGTGTTGACACCAGAGAGGCTAAGACCGCATTGACTCAGTGCGGTATTCAGCCTCTCTGGTGTCAAGTCTGATTTTGGAAAAAAAAAAAAAAAATCCAAAATCAGACAGAGTGTTGAGACCAGAGAGGCTAAGACCGCATTGACTCAGTGCAGTATTCAGCCTCTCTGGTGTCAAGTCTAATTTTGGAAAAAAAAAAAAAAAATCCAAAATCAGACAGACTGTTGACACCAGAGAGGCTAAGACCGCATTGACTCAGTGCGGTATTCAGCCTCTCTGGTGTCAAGTCTGATTTTGGAAAAAAAAAAAAAAAAATCCAAAATCAGACAGAGTGTTGACACCAGGGAGGCTAAGACCGCATTGACTCAGTGCGGTATTCAGCCTCTCTGGTGTCAAGTCTGATTTTGGAAAAAAAATAAAAAAAATCCAAAATCAGACAGAGTGTTGAGACCAGAGAGGCTAAGACCGCATTGACTCAGTGCGGTATTCAGCCTCTCTGGTGTCAAGTCTGATTTTGAAAAAAAAAAAAAAAAAATCCAAAATCAGACAGAGTGTTGAGACCAGAGAGGCTAAGACCGCATTGACTCAGTGCGGTATTCAGCCTCTCTGGTGTCAAGTCTGATTTTGGAAAAAAAAAAAAAAAAATCCAAAATCAGACAGAGTGTTGACACCAGAGAGGCTAAGACCGCATTGACTCAGTGCGGTATTCAGCCTCTCTGGTGTCAAGTCTGATTTTGGAAAAAAAAAAAAAAAAATCCAAAATCAGACAGAGTGTTGAGACCAGAGAGGCTAAGACCGCATTGACTCAGTGCGGTATTCAGCCTCTCTGGTGTCAAGTCTGATTTTGGAAAAAAAAAAAAAAAATCCAAAATCAGACAGAGTGTTGAGACCAGAGAGGCTAAGACCGCATTGACTCAGTGCGGTATTCAGCCTCTCTGGTGTCAAGTCTGATTTTGAAAAAAAAAAAAAAAAAATCCAAAATCAGACAGAGTGTTGAGACCAGAGAGGCTAAGACCGCATTGACTCAGTGCGGTATTCAGCCTCTCTGGTGTCAAGTCTGATTTTGGAAAAAAAAAAAAAAAAATCCAAAATCAGACAGAGTGTTGACACCAGAGAGGCTAAGACCGCATTGACTCAGTGCGGTATTCAGCCTCTCTGGTGTCAAGTCTGATTTTGGAAAAAAAAAAAAAAAAATCCAAAATCAGACAGAGTGTTGAGACCAGAGAGGCTAAGACCGCATTGACTCAGTGCGGTATTCAGCCTCTCTGGTGTCAAGTCTGATTTTGGAAAAAAAAAAAAAAAATCCAAAATCAGACAGAGTGTTGAGACCAGAGAGGCTAAGACCGCATTGACTCAGTGCAGTATTCAGCCTCTCTGGTGTCAAGTCTGATTTTTGAAAAAAAAAAAAAAAATCCAAAATCAGACAGAGTGTTGAGACTAGAGAGGCTAAGACCGCATTGACTCAGTGCGGTATTCAGCGTCTCTGGTGTCAAGTCTGATTTTGGAAAAAAAAAAAAAAATCCAAAATCAGACAGAGTGTTGACACCAGAGAGGCTAAGACCGCATTGACTCAGTCCGGTATTCAGCCTCTCTGGTGTCAAGTCTGATTTTGGAAAAAAAAAAAAAAAAATCCAAAATCAGACAGAGTGTTGAGACCAGAGAGGCTAAGACCGCATTGACTCAGTGCGGTATTCAGCCTCTCTGGTGTCAAGTCTGATTTTTGAAAAAAAAAAAAAAAAATCCAAAATCAGACAGAGTGTTGAGACCAGAGAGGCTAAGACCGCATTGACTCAGTGCGGTATTCAGCCTCTCTGGTGTCAAGTCTGATTTTGGAAAAAAAAAAAAAAAAATCCAAAATCAGACAGAGTGTTGACACCAGGGAGGCTAAGACCGCATTGACTCAGTGCGGTATTCAGCCTCTCTGGTGTCAAGTCTGATTTTGGAAAAAAAATAAAAAAAATCCAAAATCAGACAGAGTGTTGAGACCAGAGAGGCTAAGACCGCATTGACTCAGTGCGGTATTCAGCCTCTCTGGTGTCAAGTCTGATTTTGAAAAAAAAAAAAAAAAAATCCAAAATCAGACAGAGTGTTGAGACCAGAGAGGCTAAGACCGCATTGACTCAGTGCGGTATTCAGCCTCTCTGGTGTCAAGTCTGATTTTGGAAAAAAAAAAAAAAAAATCCAAAATCAGACAGAGTGTTGACACCAGAGAGGCTAAGACCGCATTGACTCAGTGCGGTATTCAGCCTCTCTGGTGTCAAGTCTGATTTTGGAAAAAAAAAAAAAAAATCCAAAATCAGACAGAGTGTTGAGACCAGAGAGGCTAAGACCGCATTGACTCAGTGCAGTATTCAGCCTCTCTGGTGTCAAGTCTGATTTTGGAAAAAAAAAAAAAAAATCCAAAATCAGACAGAGTGTTGAGACTAGAGAGGCTAAGACCGCATTGACTCAGTGCAGTATTCAGCGTCTCTGGTGTCAAGTCTGATTTTGGAAAAAAAAAAAAAAATCCAAAATCAGACAGAGTGTTGAGACCAGAGAGGCTAAGACCGCATTGACTCAGTGCAGTATTCAGCCTCTCTGGTGTCAAGTCTAATTTTGGGAAAAAAAAAAAAAAATCCAAAATCAGACAGAGTGTTGACACCAGAGAGGCTAAGACCGCATTGACTCAGTGCGGTATTCAGCCTCTCTGGTGTCAAGTCTGATTTTGGAAAAAAAAAAAAAAAATCCAAAATCAGACAGAGTGTTGAGACCAGAGAGGCTAAGACCGCATTGACTCAGTGCAGTATTCAGCCTCTCTGGTGTCAAGTCTGATTTTGGAAAAAAAAAAAAAAAATCCAAAATCAGACAGACTGTTGACACCAGAGAGGCTAAGACCGCATTGACTCAGTGCGGTACTCAGCCTCTCTGGTGTCAAGTCTGATTTTGGAAAAAAAAAAAAAAAAATCCAAAATCAGACAGAGTGTTGACACCAGGGAGGCTAAGACCGCATTGACTCAGTGCGGTATTCAGCCTCTCTGGTGTCAAGTCTGATTTTGGAAAAAAAATAAAAAAAATCCAAAATCAGACAGAGTGTTGAGACCAGAGAGGCTAAGACCGCATTGACTCAGTGCGGTATTCAGCCTCTCTGGTGTCAAGTCTGATTTTGGAAAAAAAAAAAAAAAAATCCAAAATCAGACAGAGTGTTGACACCAGAGAGGCTAAGACCGCATTGACTCAGTGCGGTATTCAGCCTCTCTGGTGTCAAGTCTGATTTTGGAAAAAAAAAAAAAAAATCCAAAATCAGACAGAGTGTTGAGACCAGAGAGGCTAAGACCGCATTGACTCAGTGCGGTATTCAGCCTCTCTGGTGTCAAGTCTGATTTTGGAAAAAAAAAAAAAAAAATCCAAAATCAGACAGAGTGTTGAGACCAGAGAGGCTAAGACCGCATTGACTCAGTGCAGTATTCAGCCTCTCTGGTGTCAAGTCTGATTTTGGAAAAAAAAAAAAAAAATCCAAAATCAGACAGAGTGTTGAGACTAGAGAGGCTAAGACCGCATTGACTCAGTGCAGTATTCAGCGTCTCTGGTGTCAAGTCTGATTTTGGAAAAAAAAAAAAAATCCAAAATCAGACAGAGTGTTGAGACCAGAGAGGCTAAGACCGCATTGACTCAGTGCAGTATTCAGCCTCTCTGGTGTCAAGTCTAATTTTGGGAAAAAAAAAAAAAAATCCAAAATCAGACAGAGTGTTGACACCAGAGAGGCTAAGACCGCATTGACTCAGTGCGGTATTCAGCCTCTCTGGTGTCAAGTCTGATTTTGGAAAAAAAAAAAAAAAATCCAAAATCAGACAGAGTGTTGAGACCAGAGAGGCTAAGACCGCATTGACTCAGTGCAGTATTCAGCCTCTCTGGTGTCAAGTCTGATTTTGGAAAAAAAAAAAAAAAATCCAAAATCAGACAGACTGTTGACACCAGAGAGGCTAAGACCGCATTGACTCAGTGCGGTATTCAGCCTCTCTGGTGTCAAGTCTGATTTTGGAAAAAAAAAAAAAAAAATCCAAAATCAGACAGAGTGTTGACACCAGGGAGGCTAAGACCGCATTGACTCAGTGCGGTATTCAGCCTCTCTGGTGTCAAGTCTGATTTTGGAAAAAAAATAAAAAAAATCCAAAATCAGACAGAGTGTTGAGACCAGAGAGGCTAAGACCGCATTGACTCAGTGCGGTATTCAGCCTCTCTGGTGTCAAGTCTGATTTTGAAAAAAAAAAAAAAAAAATCCAAAATCAGACAGAGTGTTGAGACCAGAGAGGCTAAGACCGCATTGACTCAGTGCGGTATTCAGCCTCTCTGGTGTCAAGTCTGATTTTGGAAAAAAAAAAAAAAAAAATCCAAAATCAGACAGAGTGTTGACACCAGAGAGGCTAAGACCGCATTGACTCAGTGCGGTATTCAGCCTCTCTGGTGTCAAGTCTGATTTTGGAAAAAAAAAAAAAAAAATCCAAAATCAGACAGAGTGTTGAGACCAGAGAGGCTAAGACCGCATTGACTCAGTGCGGTATTCAGCCTCTCTGGTGTCAAGTCTGATTTTGGAAAAAAAAAAAAAAAATCCAAAATCAGACAGAGTGTTGACACCAGAGAGGCTAAGACCGCATTGACTCAGTGCAGTATTCAGCCTCTCTGGTGTCAAGTCTGATTTTGGAAAAAAAAAAAAAAAATCCAAAATCAGACAGACTGTTGACACCAGAGAGGCTAAGACCGCATTGACTCAGTGCGGTATTCAGCCTCTCTGGTGTCAAGTCTGATTTTGGAAAAAAAAAAAAAAAAAATCCAAAATCAGACAGAGTGTTGACACCAGGGAGGCTAAGACCGCATTGACTCAGTGCGGTATTCAGCCTCTCTGGTGTCAAGTCTGATTTTGGAAAATAAATAAAAAAAATCCAAAATCAGACAGAGTGTTGAGACCAGAGAGGCTAAGACCGCATTGACTCAGTGCGGTATTCAGCCTCTCTGGTGTCAAGTCTGATTTTGAAAAAAAAAAAAAAAAAATCCAAAATCAGACAGAGTGTTGAGACCAGAGAGGCTAAGACCGCATTGACTCAGTGCGGTATTCAGCCTCTCTGGTGTCAAGTCTGATTTTGGAAAAAAAAAAAAAAAAATCCAAAATCAGACAGAGTGTTGACACCAGAGAGGCTAAGACCGCATTGACTCAGTGCGGTATTCAGCCTCTCTGGTGTCAAGTCTGATTTTGGAAAAAAAAAAAAAAAAATCCAAAATCAGACAGAGTGTTGAGACCAGAGAGGCTAAGACCGCATTGACTCAGTGCGGTATTCAGCCTCTCTGGTGTCAAGTCTGATTTTGGAAAAAAAAAAAAAAAAATCCAAAATCAGACAGAGTGTTGAGACCAGAGAGGCTAAGACCGCATTGACTCAGTGCAGTATTCAGCCTCTCTGGTGTCAAGTCTGATTTTGGAAAAAAAAAAAAAAAAATCCAAAATCAGACAGAGTGTTGAGACTAGAGAGGCTAAGACCGCATTGACTCAGTGCGGTATTCAGCCGTCTCTGGTGTCAAGTCTGATTTTGGAAAAAAAAAAAAAAAATCCAAAATCAGACAGAGTGTTGAGACCAGAGAGGCTAAGACCGCATTGACTCAGTGCGGTATTCAGCCTCTCTGGTGTCAAGTCTGATTTTGGAAAAAAAAAAAAAAAATCCAAAATCAGACAGAGTGTTGACACCAGAGAGGCTAAGACCGCATTGACTCAGTGCGGTATTCAGCCTCTCTGGTGTCAAGTCTGATTTTGGAAAAAAAAAAAAAAAAATCCAAAATCAGACAGAGTGTTGAGACCAGAGAGGCTAAGACCGCATTGACTCAGTGCAGTATTCAGCCTCTCTGGTGTCAAGTCTGATTTTGGGAAAAAAAAAAAAAAAATCCAAAATCAGACAGACTGTTGACACCAGAGAGGCTAAGACCGCATTGACTCAGTGCGGTATTCAGCCTCTCTGGTGTCAAGTCTGATTTTGGAAAAAAAAAAAAAAAAAATCCAAAATCAGACAGAGTGTTGACACCAGAGAGGCTAAGACCGCATTGACTCAGTGCGGTATTCAGCCTCTCTGGTGTCAAGTCTGATTTTGGAAAAAAAAAAAAAAAAATCCAAAATCAGACAGAGTGTTGAGACCAGAGAGGCTAAGACCGCATTGACTCAGTGCGGTATTCAGCCTCTCTGGTGTCAAGTCTGATTTTGGAAAAAAAATAAAAAAAATCCAAAATCAGACAGAGTGTTGACACCAGAGAGGCTAAGACCGCATTGACTCAGTGCGGTATTCAGCCTCTCTGGTGTCAAGTCTGATTTTGGAAAAAAAAAAAAAAAAATCCAAAATCAGACAGAGTGTTGAGACCAGAGAGGCTAAGACCGCATTGACTCAGTGCGGTATTCAGCCTCTCTGGTGTCAAGTCTGATTTTGGAAAAAAAAAAAAAAAAATCCAAAATCAGACAGAGTGTTGAGACCAGAGAGGCTAAGACCGCATTGACTCAGTGCAGTATTCAGCCTCTCTGGTGTCAAGTCTGATTTTGGAAAAAAAAAAAAAAAATCCAAAATCAGACAGAGTGTTGAGACCAGAGAGGCTAAGACCGCATTGACTCAGTGCGGTATTCAGCCTCTCTGGTGTCAAGTCTGATTTTGGAAAAAAAAAAAAAAAAATCCAAAATCAGACAGAGTGTTGACACCAGAGAGGCTAAGACCGCATTGACTCAGTGCGGTATTCAGCCTCTCTGGTGTCAAGTCTGATTTTGGAAAAAAAAAAAAAAAAATCCAAAATCAGACAGAGTGTTGACACCAGAGAGGCTAAGACCGCATTGACTCAGTGCGGTATTCAGCCTCTCTGGTGTCAAGTCTGATTTTGGAAAAAAAAAAAAAAAAAATCCAAAATCAGACAGAGTGTTGAGACCAGAGAGGCTAAGACCGCATTGACTCAGTGCGGTATTCAGCCTCTCTGGTGTCAAGTCTGATTTTGGAAAAAAAAAAAAAAAAATCCAAAATCAGACAGAGTGTTGACACCAGAGAGGCTAAGACCGCATTGACTCAGTGCGGTATTCAGCCTCTCTGGTGTCAAGTCTGATTTTGGAAAAAAAAAAAAAAAAATCCAAAATCAGACAGAGTGTTGAGACCAGAGAGGCTAAGACCGCATTGACTCAGTGCGGTATTCAGCCTCTCTGGTGTCAAGTCTGATTTTGGAAAAAAAAAAAAAAAAATCCAAAATCAGACAGAGTGTTGAGACCAGAGAGGCTAAGACCGCATTGACTCAGTGCGGTATTCAGCCTCTCTGGTGTCAAGTCTGATTTTGGAAAAAAAAAAAAAAAAATCCAAAATCAGACAGAGTGTTGAGACCAGAGAGGCTAAGACCGCATTGACTCAGTGCGGTATTCAGCCTCTCTGGTGTCAAGTCTGATTTTGGAAAAAAAAAAAAAAAAAATCCAAAATCAGACAGAGTGTTGAGCACCAGAGAGGCTAAGACCGCATTGACTCAGTGCGGTATTCAGCCTCTCTGGTGTCAAGTCTGATTTTGGAAAAAAAAAAAAAAAATCCAAAATCAGACAGAGTGTTGAGACCAGAGAGGCTAAGACCGCATTGACTCAGTGCGGTATTCAGCCTCTCTGGTGTCAAGTCTGATTTTGGAAAAAAAAAAAAAAAATCCAAAATCAGACAGAGTGTTGAGACCAGAGAGGCTAAGACCGCATTGACTCAGTGCGGTATTCAGCCTCTCTGGTGTCAAGTCTGATTTTGGAAAAAAAAAAAAAAATCCAAAATCAGACAGAGTGTTGAGACCAGAGAGGCTAAGACCGCATTGACTCAGTGCAGTATTCAGCCTCTCTGGTGTCAAGTCTGATTTTGGAAAAAAAAAAAAAAAATCCAAAATCAGACAGACTGTTGACACCAGAGAGGCTAAGACCGCATTGACTCAGTGCGGTATTCAGCCTCTCTGGTGTCAAGTCTGATTTTGGAAAAAAAAAAAAAAATCCAAAATCAGACAGAGTGTTGAGACCAGAGAGGCTAAGACCGCATTGACTCAGTGCAGTATTCAGCCTCTCTGGTGTCAAGTCTGATTTTGGAAAAAAAAAAAAAAAATCCAAAATCAGACAGAGTGTTGACACCAGAGAGGCTAAGACCGCATTGACTCAGTGCGGTATTCAGCCTCTCTG
>NW_028151734.1:80000-83188 GCF_964638095.1 Poromitra crassiceps | reverse complement strand
CCATTAGAAAGTGAGGGGGCTTCAGAGGCAGCGTTTAGGCCCTGCACCCTTTATCCTCTCCTCTCCTCTCCTCTCCTCCTCCTCCTTCCTCTCTCTCCTCTCCTCTCCTCTCCTCCTCCTCTCCTCTCCTCTCCTCTCCTCTCTCCTCTCCTCTCATCTCCCCCTCTCTCCTCTCCTCTCCCCCCCTCTCTCCTCTCCTCTCCTCTCCTCTTCATGGTTAAAGCCTATCCGAGATAGCTGGCCACAACCTCGGCCTATCTCTCTATAGGCCGGTGGTACCCGACTGAAGCCTGTTTAGTGGGGGAGGGCTCTCTCTCTATAGGCCAGTGGTACCTGACTGAAGCCTGTTTAGTGGGGGAGGGCTCTCTCTCTATAGGCCAGTGGTACCTGACTGAAGCCTGTTTAGTGGGGGAGGGCTCTCTCTCTATAGGCTGGAGGTACCTGACTGAAGCGTGGGGTTAGTGGGGGAGGGCTCTCTCTCTATAGGCCAGTGGTACCTGACTGAAGCCTGTGTTAGTGGGGGAGGGCTCTCTCTCTCTATAGGCCGGTGATACCCGACTGAAGCCTGTTTAGTGGGGGAGGGCTCTCTCTCTATAGGCCAGTGGTACCTGACTGAAGCCTGTTTAGTGGGGGAGGCTCTCTCTCTATAGGCCAGTGGTACCCGACTGAGCCTGTTTAGTGGGGGAGGGCTCTCTCTCTATAGGCCAGTGGTACCTGACTGAAGCCTGTTTAGTGGGGGAGGGCTCTCTCTCTATAGGCCAGTGGTACCTGACTGAAGCCTGTTTAGTGGGGGAGGGCTCTCTCTCTATAGGCCAGTGGTACCTGACTGAAGCCTGTTTAGTGGGGGAGGGCTCTCTCTCTATAGGCCGGCTGGACCTGACTGAAGCCTGTTTAGTGGGGGAGGGCTCTCTCTCTATAGGCCAGTGGTACCTGACTGAAGCCTGTTTAGTGGGGGAGGGCTCTCTCTCTATAGGCCAGTGGTACCTGACTGAAGCCTGTTTAGTGGGGGAGGGCTCTCTCTCTATAGGCCAGTGGTACCTGACTGAAGCCTGTTTAGTGGGGGAGGGCTCTCTCTCTATAGGCCAGTGATACCTGACTGAAGCCTGTTTAGTGGGGGAGGGCTCTCTCTCTATAGGCCGGCGGGACCTGACTGAAGCCTGTTTAGTGGGGGAGGGCTCTCTCTCTAGAGGCCGGCAGACTTGACTGAAGCCTGTTTAGTGGGGAGGGCTCTCTCTCTAGAGGCCGGCAGGACCTGACTGAAGCCTGTTTAGTGGGGGAGGCTCTCTCTCTATAGGCCGGTGGGACCTGACTGAAGCGTGGGGTTAGTGGGGAAGGCTCTCTCTCTATAGGCCGGCAGGACCTGACTGAAGCGTGGGGTTAGTGGGGAGGGCTCTCTCTCTATAGGCCGGTGGGACCTGACTGAAGCGTGGGGTTAGTGGGGGAGGGCTCTCTCTCTATAGGCCGGTGGGACCTGACTGAAGCGTGGGGTTAGTGGGGAGGGCTCTCTCTCTGAAGCGTGGGGTTAGTGGGGAGGGCTCTCTCTCTATAGGCCGGCAGGACCTGACTGAAGCGTGGGGTTAGTGGGGAGGGCTCTCTCTCTATAGGCCGGTGGGGACCTGACTGAAGCGTGGGGTTAGTGGGGGGAGGGCTCTCTCTCTATAGGCCAGTGGTACCTGACTGAAGCGTGGGGTTAGTGGGGGAGGGCTCTCTCTCTATAGGCCGGCGGTACCTGACTGAAGTGTGGGGTTAGTGGGGAGGGCTCTCTCTCTATAGGCCGGTGGGACCTGACTGAAGCGTGGGGTTAGTGGGGAGGCTCTCTCTCTATAGGCCGGTGGGACCTGACTGAAGCGTGGGGTTAGTGGGGGAGGGCTCTCTCTCTATAGGCCGGCGGTACCTGACTGAAGCGTGGGGTTAGTGGGGAGGGCTCTCTCTCTATAGGCCGGTGGGACCTGACTGAAGCGTGGGGTTAGTGGGGGAGGGCTCTCTCTCTATAGGCCGGTGGGACCTGACTGAAGCCTGTTTAGTGGGGGAGGGCTCTCTCTCTATAGGCCGGCGGGACCTGACTGAAGCGTGGGGTTAGTGGGGGAGGGCTCTCTCTCTGAAGCGTGGGTTAGTGGGGGAGGGCTCTCTCTCTGAAGCGTGGGGTTAGTGGGGGAGGGCTCTCTCTCTGAAGCGTGGGGTTAGTGGGGAGGGCTCTCTCTCTGAAGCGTGGGGTTAGTGGGGGAGGGCTCTCTCTCTGAAGCGTGGGGTAGTGGGGGAGGGCTCTCTCTCTGAAGCGTGGGGTTAGTGGGGGAGGGCTCTCTCTCTGAAGCGTGGGTTAGTGGGGGAGGTCTCTCTCTCTGAAGCGTGGGGTTAGTGGGGGAGGGCTCTCTCTCTGAAGCGTGGGGTTAGTGGGGGAGGGCTCTCTCTCTGAAGCGTGGGGTTAGTGGGGGAGGGCTCTCTCTCTGAAGCGTGGGGTTAGTGGGGGAGGTCTCTCTCTCTGAAGCGTGGGGTTAGTGGGGGGAGGGCTCTCTCTCTGAAGCGTGGGGTTAGTGGGGGAGGGCTCTCTCTCTGAAGCGTGGGGTTAGTGGGGGAGGGCTCTCTCTCTGAAGCGTGGGGTTAGTGGGGGAGAGGCCAGGCCTTCCTGTGGCTTCAGAGGAAACGGAGCAGCCACCACAGAAGGACCGCATGGAGCTGCTTCGTCAGAAAACAACCATACTGTCTGACTGTGTCTACGAGTGTAACTGTGTGTGTGTGTGTGTGTGTGTGTGTGTGTGTGTGTGTGTGTGTGTGTGTGTGTGTGTGTGTGTGTGTATGTGTGTGTCTGTGTGTGTGTGTTCCTGTAGCAGATCACTCTGTGTCTCATGCAGTATTTAAAAACCTAGCTATAGATGAGAGCATTGTTATCTTTACTATAAAAGCAAGACTACAGGCCTTACCAACCAAGCTCAATCTTTCCATCTGGCTTCCTGACAGTCATGCTCCTCACTGTATACATCATGGTCATGAACAGATTACTGAAACCATGGCTCACATCTTAAATGGTCGCCATGCATACAAAGGGCTTTACATATGTAGGCACGATAGAATAGTGGATTTGATATCAAAAGATATCTCCTCTATTTTCAGATCTTCTATTTCACTCTATAAGCATTCCACTGTGAAGCCGAGCATGTTCAGTCTGTGTAGTGACGACTCTGATGTGTTCT
>NW_028151734.1:60000-70000 GCF_964638095.1 Poromitra crassiceps | reverse complement strand
TACTCTCTCGCACACAACGTAGACCACAATTGTCAGCGATCGGGAAGTTATTTTATGTGATGCGTACGATCGTAACAGACTAAAATGATGTTGTGTGTGTGTGTGCATCTATAGTCTGTAGGCTGTACGGCTTCAGAGGTTAACTTCATTTAACACCAGAGACTCAGGAGGTAGGCCTACACAGAGCCTTGTATAGTCTGTTACAATAAATAGTGTGCCCAGAGCACCTCGTTCCGCACTTGGTGCAGACCGGTGCAGACTTGCTTTGGTCTAGTCAGTCACAGCTAGTGAGTAGTACAAGTACTTGCGCATGCGCGTTGCTGCAGGAACTGAATTCATTATTTTATAGTATTGCGCTAAACTATTAACCATAGTTGTGTCCTGGAAGCTTTTTGCTGGCACCACATAGCCTATAGTCCCATATTTATGATATTTCATGTGACATAAAATGCGTTGAAATGTAGTTTTCGTGTAGATCAGATTTCAACTCTCAGTTACACAATAAAAGACAATAAAATGCCAATTCACACACTATCAATATTGTCTCTATTCCAAACTACAACAAATGTTTTAACAATATGATGAACCAAATTGTGTTTTTTTTTACACGTTTACGTTGTAACCGCATTTTAGCCAGTTGAAAAGAGGGTGAAATTAGGTCTTAGACGTTCAAACCCAATATCACCCAGATTTAAACTAAAAATCAACGTTGAAAAAACGTTTTGTGCTCGCTGGGTATATATGGATTATGACACAGTGTATACAAACAGATTTGTAAATGACCTATATAGGAGGCATATACCTTGTATTGTGTACATATATGGCCTATATGTGGATATAAAGAAGTGAGACCTATATGACCTGTATTATGAACATATAGGGCCTTTATGTGTATATAAAGAAGCTATATAGGAGACATATATGCCCTGTATGTGCACATATAGTACCTATATGTGGATATAAAGAAGCTATAGGAGACCTATATGCCCGGTATATGCACTTATATGCACCTGAATCTGGCCTATATGCAACCTATATGCGGCATAAATGTGGCCTATATGCGCATATATGCACCTAAATCTGGCCTATATGCAACCTATATGCGGCATATATATGGCCTATATGCTCCTATATGCGCATATATGCACCTAAATCTGGCCTATATGCAACCTATATGCGGCATATATATGGCCTATATGCTCCTATATGCGCATATATGCACCTAAATCTGGCCTATATGCAACCTATATGCGGCATATATATGGCCTATATGCTCCTATATGCGCATATATGCACCTAAATCTGGCCTATATGCAACCTATATGCGGCATATATATGGCCTATATGCTCATATATGCTGCATATAGGTTGCATATAGGTTGCATATAGTTGCATATATGTTCATATAGATTCTTTCCATGTGGGCTGTCACCAGGCCGGCCAATCACGGGTCTCCGGGGTGCTTGTCGCCGCGCAGGGCGGTTCGAGGCAGACTCAAGCTGCTCATTTTCTGACTAAGCCTGTAGTTAAGAGTCCATGGGAACGGGAGGGCGGCCATTTTTGGCGCCCTGCAGACCCTTCGTGGAGCTCCTGCGGAGAATGTAAATAGTAAATATAGTTTGCATCCTCGCGTAGCTGTAGCTGCAGTACCACACTTTCACCATCTCATTTCCTAAAAGGACCATTTATTTTGAAAGAGCGGTTCTCTCCAGGGAGCCATTCATCATTCACACCTATGAAGTTTTACAGGAGCAGCAGCTATGCTCCAAAATGTCATATATATATCATTTTCAGGCTGCAGTGGGCCATTTCATATATGTATATATATATATATATATATATATATATATATATATATATATAGTCATGTACAGGAAGTGACGGCACAAGCAGCCTGAACCAGCAGCCCACCCTGCTGCTGCCTGGTAATCACATCTCACACATCTGATCCCACCCTGCTGCTGCCTGCTAATCACATCTCACACATCTGATCCCACCCTGCTGCCTGCTAATCACATCTCACACATCTGATCCCACCCTGCTGCCTGCTAATCACATCTCACACATCTGATCCCACCCTGCTGCTGCCTGCTAATCACATCTCACACATCTGATCCCACCCTGCTGCTGCCTGCTAATCACATCTCACACATCTGATCCCACCCTGCTGCTGCCTGCTAATCACATCTCACACATCTGATCCCACCCTGCTGCCTGCTAATCACATCTCACACATCTGATCCCACCCTGCTGCTGCCTGCTAATCACATCTCACACATCTGATCCCACCCTGCTGCTGCCTGCTAATCACATCTCACACATCTGATCCCACCCTGCTGCTGCCTGCTAATCACATCTCACACATCTGATCCCACCCTGCTGCTGCCTGCTAATCACATCTCACACATCTGATCCCACCCTGCTGCTGCCTGGTAATCACATCTCACACATCTGATCCCACCCTGCTGCTGCCTGGTAATCACATCTCACACATCTGATTAGAACCTTTAGTCCAAAACACGTTTGAAGATTACAAAGGATTTGATGCTTTGTGGTTATTAAGATAAACATCTCCCACAATTCCACATCATGATTATAACGGTTATGGATTCTAATGACTCACTTCCACTTGCAGCCTACCTAAATCAGAAGGAACATTTCAACTGCCAAAAGAATGTCTTGTTGTAATAGTTTGATGTAAGGCAGATCACTATCAACATACATTACAGTAATATGTTTCCAATGCAATTAAGCAAGTTAGTATTAAATGGCATGTTGTGTTCTTATGATGACTTATGACAGTAACGTTATGTTTCTGATTACGTTATTTTGCAGGTCATCTGATGTCCATCATTTTGTCATTTTGAACTGTAACCTCCCTGACCTTGTGTGTGTGCATGACACATCCAGTCAGGAATGTGTGTGCGTGTGTGTGTGTGTGAGTGTGTGTCGTGTGTGTGTGTGCGTGCGTGTGTGTGTGTGTGTGTGTGGGGATGAAACTCCCTGTATAATCCCCACAGAGTACAATGAGCAATCGTTCATCATGTCTTACCTCACAACCTCACAACCTCACAACCCGCCCCCGGGAAATTAGAGAGGTTCCAGAGTCTCGTGTGTCATTTCACACGAGTCCAAGCACTCCGAATACGTGTGTGTGTGTGTGTGTGTGTGTGTGTGTGTGTGTGTGTGTGTGTGTGTGTGTGTCCCGTCCTCTTAAACACAGTGTTTAAGGCTGTGTGATCACGGGCCTGGCCGAGCAAGCCCAGCCAAAATACTGACAGACAGACACACACATACACGCAGATTACACTCCTACACACGCACGCACGCACGCACGCACGCACGCACACACACACACACACACACACACACACACACACACACACACACACACACACACACACACACACACACACACACGTTTGCATGTTAACTCATTGAGTGCCAATGACGTCGAACGACGTCAATTCAAATAGTAACGTAGAGTGCCAATGACGTCTAAAGACGGCAAATGCGTTTTTTGACGGTGGGACGTGGATCAAAGCCTCATGCATCTCCTGTAAAAATATTGGAGCTATTGAAGGTGTATAACCTATGTGTGTGTGTGTGTGTGCGTGCGTGCGTGCGTGTGTGCGCGCGCGCGTGTGTGTGTGTGTGTGTGTGAGTGAGGGGGGGGTGTCTTTGTGTGTGATTTGCAGGGTCGTCGTTAGTGAAATTAGTAACCTTCAAATGAGTGTAATTAGAGAGGCGTTTGACTGTGTGTGTCTGGCTGCAGCGCTCCGCTCTGAGAGCCAATGACAGCCTGGGATCCTCCTGCTCGTCTCCCAGAGGCAGGATGTGTTATGATAGGGGTGCGGTGTGCTGGGGGGGCACGGTGGCGCAGTGGTAAGCGCTGTCGCCACACAGCTAGAAGCTCCTGGGTTCGATTCCCACCTGGGACGCTGTGAGCGCAGAAGGAGCGCGTGCCCGTCCGCATGTCCTCGAGTGCCCCACCGCCCGGGTGGGGTCGTCAAAAAGGGCCTTTCTGTGTGGAGTTTGCATGTTCTCTCCGTGCCCCCTGGGGGGTTTCCCTCATATAGGAACCCCTCACCAAAACATGCAATATCCTGGTCGCTGATGTGGTGCCTCACTAATAACATGCAGGGCCAAAAATGTCTCATCCTACTGAAGTGTGAAGTGTATCTGGAGCGTGTATTCTTTTGTAGTATGGATTCTAAAAGGTTCTAGGTGGGATCGTGCATATAGCCTGGGTCTATTTGAGTTCTTCTGGTGAACATTGCACACAGATTGCTGTCATTCCAAATGCATTTTGGATCACGGATGAAGTGATGGCGTTACGATTGTAGCGCTGGTCTCCGAGTCACTTGGTGGTGTCAGCTAGCCGTCACCAGCAGGAGTCTAGGTGGCCCCAGATAGAGAAGATAGAGAAGCCACCGTGTGCAAAGCGTTGCTCTACATGTGCCAAGCAGGGCCCGCATGCTGGAATGCTTGGCGTGTGTTTTCCAGGGTGCCTGGGTGTGTGAGGGCCAGGTCAGGGGTCAGGCACTGCGGGGTCGGGGGTCAGGCACTGCGTGTGTTTGTGCTAGGGGAGGGTCTGGACAGGGTCACAGGGTAAAGCGTGGGCTGAAGGGAGTGGGCTCAGCCGGGACGAGGTGTTGTTTGATGTTTGAAGATGTGCGTGTGTGTGTGTTCAGGGGGGGAGGGAGGTGAATTTGGGCGAGGCTGCAGTGTGTATACTCAAGAGCTGTGTGTGTGTGTGTGTGTGTGTGTGTGTGTGTGTGTGTGTGTGTGTGTGTGTGTGTGTGTGTGTGTGTGTGTCGGTACGCCCGCCCATCCGTGTCAAAAATATGTGTCCTCCTACTGTATGTTAGGATCATCATTTTACCTGCATCGTACAGTCGAGGTAATTCACGCAAATAACTATGTTTACATGAGCTGCTTATTCCAATATTAACAGGAATAAGACACTGCCGTGTAAACAGCATTTTCTTAACTCCAATAAGGTCGTAATAGTCCAATTAAGACATGTGGAGTATTCCAATCTTAGTCACATTATACCTTAATTGCACGATGACAGTAATCAGTTTTCGGAGCATTTTGCGACATGTATACAGCTACATCAGTACAGCTACATGACGACACGTTGCTCTATAGGTTTTCGACGACGTGTTGCGGAACTTGTTTACAGAAGAAAAGATGGCTGCCACCGGTCAAAAGAGGTCCTAACATCTTAACATCTAAACGTGAGGTCGGTGGATCGAACCCTGGTCCACTCCAAGCCTTCAACAGGGGGGGGTTGCTGCCAGTGCTGCATGTCAACACAACGCAGGTTGTAAATAAATTTAACACAATATATGGCGATACACAATATATACTGTGTGTGTGTGCGTGTGTGCGCGTGTGTGTGTGTGTGCGTGTGTGTGTGTGTGCGTGTGTGTGTGTGTGTGTGCGTGTGTGTGTGCGTGTGTGTGTGTTATCAGTGCAGAGGTGTTGTGTTGCCGTCGGCAGGCCAGTGAGATAAGCGTTGGCCTCCTGTCAGATCCCACGGGCTGACTGACCTGTCACTCCAATAAACTGCTGGCCCCGCCCCCCCCTATCGACACCACCGCCAGGCTCGGAGCAGGGAGTGTTGAGTAGGGGGGTCTGGACAATATCACACACACACGCACACCCCACACACACACACACACACACACACACACACACCTACACACACCTACACACACACACATACGCACACCACACACCATGCCACATCAAACCAGGCCACAGCACAAGGTTTCCACAGATCTAAAAGTTTCACACCTCATTTACATCTTAGACTTAGACCTTCTGTGTTGCTCAGCCCACAACCTCAGTACAGACTGCAACTGCTTTACCACCTGCTTTACCTCTCACATCTCAATATGGATCTTTATCCTCCTCAGCTACCGTGTGTGTGTGTGTGTGCGTGTGTGTGTGTGTGTGTGTGTGTGTGTGTGTGTGTGTGTGTGTGTGTGTGTGTGTGTGTGTGTGTGTGTGTGTGTGTGTGTGTTTTTGATCAGATCCTGTTCTCTTCCTGGACGTCAGTGTGGCTGCTTCCCTCCGGTTACATTCAAACGCAGACTCACACACACCTGGGAGACACCCCCCAGTGCGAACCACATTCCTATATAGGCTACCGAGGCTGCTCAAGCTCCACTGAAAAAGAGCTGGATCGGGATAACCGTCTTGCTCAACGGCACCTCGGCAAAGGTTGTAGAAGGAGGGACCCGTTCACGATCGAGGGATCCGAACCGATGACCCTTCTGTCGACCGCGAGATCCTTTTCCGTGACCATCAGATCGCTCCGCCGCTGTTGTGTGTTTTCGATCAGATTCTAAACCTCTTCCTTGACGTCAGCGCGGCTAGCTTCCCCCGGCCAGCTGTTTGTTTTCATACAGATCGCAGCGATGAGAGTCTGTAGCGCTCGGATGTGGAACAAATGAGGAGGCGAGGAGCGCCACGGGCCAGCTGACAGGAAGCGTGGGCTGAGCGGCCTCCAGATACCTGCGCGCACGCCAAAGAGCTCGCCGTCAAACCGTTCCACGCTATAGCTCAGATCCTCCCAAACAGATGAGCAGACAGACGTTTGGCTGAAGGTGCACATTCTGTGAAAGACTCATTTTCAACACATTTGTCTTTTCCTATCATTCACATTTTTCTGATCCATTCTCAGTTCCAGTATAACGGTTTGTGATCCAGACCAGATGGAGATCAATCAATCTATAAATAACATATCTTATCTTATCTTATCTTTAGAATCCACCCTCCTATATTTGTTTTTATTATACTGTGTGATGGGGGTTCTCGTTTCACCTTCTGCTCAATATATCAGCCATATCAGTCACTATAGGATTACAGTGGTAATCCACCAGTTCCTTGTGCTCATTCCTGTGTGGTGGAGAGACTCCAAGTTTTGTACTTTAGCACTGCCGGTGGACACAAATGGTAACTGTTAAGTGTTTTTCTTTTTTACTCCAAATCTTTCCCATCACTTCATCAATGATCTGCAGAACAAAGGAAAATGCCTTCAAACCAGGTCATTCATTCAGTTGTGTAGCACATGTTTTTATGATCATTCTTCTGTTATGAATAAAATGATAAAGTACCTGACTGAGACTGGTTGGCACTGATGCAGACAATGATGCAGACAAATGAACGTTACTCTGTAGAAGGCATTGCTGAGGAAAGCTAGCTTGCTAACATTAAAGTATCTTGCTCAAGGATACTTCAGCAGGTGCACATGGGAGTGAACTCAAGCTCGAGGCAGCATGTTGCCCCCTATATTTATTCATAGATACATAGATGACATACATAACTCTAATACCCCCCACACACACACACACGCGGTAGTTTGCACTGTTATTTTTATGACAGTATTATACGTTATGCCCTCTGTGTGATTGACACCCTCCTCCTCCTCCTGGAGTCACTTTGCATCACAGCTGAGAATCTGTCTCCAGGATTGAGATGTCACATCGGACACATAGCCCGGCCTCGGAGAACATAGCGGTCTATAGAGAGAGGCCAAAGTGAACGTCACTTCCTGCTTCAGCACTGTACCAGAGATTTCCATCCGCCATTTATTTTCCCATAGACATTTCGTAAAATGCTTATAAAAATAGTTTTACTTGGTCAAACCCCAAACAGGTTCAGCTATATTTAGAATCGGGAGAGACCATCGAACATTTCACTCAGACCAAAACTTAAAAAAAACATCGGAAAAAAGATCTTTAAATCTGAATTGTTTTTACATTTTCGTCCGAGTGAAATGTTATGCGGTCTCTCCTGTTTCTAAATATATCTGTACCGTTTGGTTTGAACAAGTACAAAAAACATTATAAGCATTTTAGGAAGTTTCTATGGGAAAATAAATGGCGGATGAAAATCTCTGGTACAGTGCTGAAGCAGGAAGTGACGTTCCACTTTGCCTCTCTATACTTACATAGCTGCCAACATTAGGCTGTGACACCATCTTGTTTAGTAGATGTGACTTGCTAACTATGACGGGGATGAAGGTGACCAACTTGCAGAGTAGAACCAAGAATGCTTTTGATCGGCGAGAGTCCGGCGGTGAATGCCTCTGCTCCACTCCGGCCTGCAGTTCTGTATTGTTTTGCCTGGAGTCGTGTGCCTGTGCCAGACCTCCAGTGGAAGTCATGTGTAGCTCATTTATTAGATTAGATTTGATTGAACGTTTCCTAATTTATAAATTGGGCCTTCAGCAGAGAACAGGATATTCACAGGCACTGCATGGCCACTATACCAGCTGGTTCCATGTTGAGTTGGACACGTTGACGCCCCTGAACCTCCTCAACACGAACTCAGTCTCTGAGCGTCCCTGCTGCTGTCAGTCCAGCTCCAGTTTGTTGCTGATGTGAACCAATCTGGTGCATGAAGGATTGTCCCCATCTCCAAAGCCTGGATGGTGACAGTCATTTGGAAATCCACAACCATCCTTTCTCTTACTGATGTTGAGATGCCAACCTTCTGACATCATGGTCACGACCACTCCTCCCCAACACCGGCTCTTCCTGGAAGCTCGGAGCACCGAGGCACCGACCGGCCGCACCTGAGCGGAGCTCCGGCCTCGATCGAGTCCAACCTCTGCACCCAAACTCATGCATATTATGGGCTTTTCTCTTTTTTTACCTTCTGGGCAGTGCACCCAGAAAGTGCTGCACAGAGCTGAGATTAATCGTCTTAATTAGAAGAAACACGTCATGGCCGAGAGCATCCTGCAGTCACACTTCTGAAAGGATTTGCCGGTGCATTTGAAGCTGCCTGGAGCTACAGATCACCAGATGAAGGCAACGAGGTGTATTCCCCCATTTGTGTTCTGCCAAGGTAGCCGGCCCGCGGCTACGCTAATGAAGCCTTTTGAAACGGGGTCAGTGTTACCTGTGTTTGCGGAGCACTTAGGGCCACTGGCGAACCCGCGGCCCATTTGCTTATCTTTGGGGTGAGTAATGTGTGTTTGTGTGCGTCTGTGGTCGCGGCCTGGCCCTGGACGAAGTCATCAATCACCACAAGCCCACGGCTGCAACACTCACCGTGGCCCACTAGGGGCCGAGGGTCCTTGGATTAAGAGTGGGAGGGAGAGAGAGACAGGGAGACAGGGAGAGAGAGAGAGAGGGTGTGTGTGTGTGTGTGTGTGTGTGTGTGTGTGTGTGTGTGTGTGTGTGTGAGAGAGAGACAGAGAGACAGAGACAGAGAGTGTGTGTGTGTGTGTGTGTGTGTGTGTGTGTGTGTGTGTGTGTGTGTGTGTGTGTGTGTGGGGGGGGGGGGGGGATAGCCTGGCTCATTTGCTTAGTCACGTCATGGCTCAACACTCCACTATGTGATGTAAAAATGGCCGTGCATGCTTTGCATAGATAGTGTACCTGCAGACAGACGCAGCATTGTGCTGTGAGTTTACACAACTACAAAGCCTCGAAATCAACCTGACGATCTGTGGACACACTCACTCAATGATCCACGCTCGTTGACTTCTGTCTGCTCGGCCTCTCTTCTATCTGCACATCATGTCTGGAACACCTCAAAATGAGCGGGGGGGGGGGGGGGCAGCAGGGTCGTAGAAGAAGGTAAAACGCCAACGTCTGCAGAATGGGCTTTACCAGGCCGGCATATAACTCTTTATGACTATGAATTATTATGCATCATATAGGAATTAGTCTCAAACTGCTCAATTGGATGAGGTCAGGGTGTTTGGGGGGGGGGTCGGGGGGGGATGAGGTCAGGGCGTTTGGGGGGGGGGGGGTGCTGGGGGGGTCTGGGTGTTTTTCCAAAAAATATAATAGATTTGTGTTTATAATGATGCTTGTTTAGCCTGATAATGATCACCAGCTGGAGTTTGTTATTGCATCTGGGAGTGGAGGTTTGGTAAAGATCGACGTCGGGACAGAAAACAGGCACCCAGGATTTTTTTTTGGGGGGGGGGGGGGGTTAGGAGCGACCCCCCCCCAGCTCAGTCCACATC
>NW_028151734.1:55000-57500 GCF_964638095.1 Poromitra crassiceps | reverse complement strand
CATTTACATTTCCTAACCAGGAGCCACGGGGCAGCAGGTACAACAATAAGAACCTCACATTTACATTTCCTAACCAGGAGCCGGTGGGCAGCAGGTACAACAAGAAGAACCTCACATTTACATTTCCTAACCAGGAGCCGCGGGGCAGCAGGTACAACAAGAAGAACCTCACATTTACATTTCCTAACCAGGAGCCGCGGGGCAGCAGGTACAACAAGAAGAACCTCACATTTACATTTCCTAACCAGGAGCCACGGGGCAGCAGGTACAACAAGAAGAACCTCACATTTACATTTCCTAACCAGGAGCCACGGGGCAGCAGGTACAACAAGAAGAACCTCACATTTACATTTCCTAACCAGGAGCCACGGGGCAGCAGGTACAACAAGAAGAACCTCACATTTACATTTCCTAACCAGGAGCCACGGGGCAGCAGGTACAACAAGAAGAACCTCACATTTACATTTCCTAACCAGGAGCCGCGGGGCAGCAGGTACAACAAGAAGAACCTCACATTTACATGTCCTAACCAGGAGCCGCGGGGCAGCAGGTACAACAAGAAGAACCTCACATTTACATGTCCTAACCAGGAGCCGCGGGGCAGCAGGTACAACAAGAAGAACCTCACATTTACATGTCCTAACCAGGAGCCGCGGGGCAGCAGGTACAACAAGAAGAACCTCACATTTACATGTCCTAACCAGGAGCCGCGGGGCAGCAGGTACAACAAGAAGAACCTCACATTTACATGTCCTAACCAGGAGCCATGGGGCAGCAGGTACAACAAGAAGAACCTCACATTTACATTTCCTAACCAGGAGCCGCGGGGCAGCAGGTACAACAAGAAGAACCTCACATTTACATGTCCTAACCAGGAGCCGCGGGGCAGCAGGTACAACAATAAGAACCTCACATTTACATTTCCTAACCAGGAGCCGGTGGGCAGCAGGTACAACAAGAAGAACCTCACATTTACATTTCCTAACCAGGAGCCGCGGGGCAGCAGGTACAACAAGAAGAACCTCACATTTACATTTCCTAACCAGGAGCCACGGGGCAGCAGGTACAACAAGAAGAACCTCACATTTACATTTCCTAACCAGGAGCCGCGGGGCAGCAGGTACAACAAGAAGAACCTCACATTTACATGTCCTAACCAGGAGCCGCGGGGCAGCAGGTACAACAAGAAGAACCTCACATTTACATGTCCTAACCAAGAGCCACGGGGCAGCAGGTACAACAAGAAGAACCTCACATTTACATTTCCTAACCAGGAGCCGGTGGGCAGCAGGTACAACAAGAAGAACCTCACATTTACATTTCCTAACCAGGAGCCGCGGGGCAGCAGGTACAACAAGAAGAACCTCACATTTACATGTCCTAACCAGGAGCCACGGGGCAGCAGGTACAACAAGAAGAACCTCACATTTACATGTCCTAACCAGGAGCCACGGGGCAGCAGGTACAACAAGAAGAACCTCACATTTACATTTCCTAACCAGGAGCCGCGGGGCAGCAGGTACAACAAGAAGAACCTCACATTTACATGTCCTAACCAGGAGCCACGGGGCAGCAGGTACAACAAGAAGAACCTCACATTTACATGTCCTAACCAGGAGCCACGGGGCAGCAGGTACAACAAGAAGAACCTCACATTTACATTTCCTAACCAGGAGCCGCGGGGCAGCAGGTACAACAAGAAGAACCTCACATTTACATTTCCTAACCAGGAGCCACGGGGCAGCAGGTACAACAAGAAGAACCTCACATTTACATGTCCTAACCAGGAGCCACGGGGCAGCAGGTACAACAAGAAGAACCTCACATTTACATTTCCTAACCAGGAGCCGGTGGGCAGCAGGTACAACAAGAAGAACCTCACATTTACATTTCCTAACCAGGAGCCGCGGGGCAGCAGGTACAACAAGAAGAACCTCACATTTACATTTCCTAACCAGGAGCCGCGGGGCAGCAGGTACAACAAGAAGAACCTCACATTTACATTTCCTAACCAGGAGCCACGGGGCAGCAGGTACAACAAGAAGAACCTCACATTTACATTTCCTAACCAGGAGCCGCGGGGCAGCAGGTACAACAAGAAGAACCTCACATTTACATTTCCTAACCAGGAGCCGCGGGGCAGCAGGTACAACAAGAAGAACCTCACATTTACATGTCCTAACCAGGAGCCGCGGGGCAGCAGGTACAACAAGAAGAACCTCACATTTACATGTCCTAACCAGGAGCCGCGGGGCAGCAGGTACAACAAGAAGAACCTCACATTTACATTTCCTAACCAGGAGCCGCGGGGCAGCAGGTACAACAAGAAGAACCTCACATTTACATTTCCTAACCAGGAGCCGCGGGGCAGCAGGTACAACAAGAAGAACCTTACATTTACATGTCCTAACCAGGAGCCGCGGGGCAGCAGGTACAACAAGAAGAACCTCACATTTACATGTCCTAACCAGGAGCCGCGGGGCAGCAGGTACAACAAGAA
>NW_028151734.1:47500-50000 GCF_964638095.1 Poromitra crassiceps | reverse complement strand
TAGAGAGCCAAAGTGGAACGTCGCTTCCTGCTTCAGCACTGTACCAGAGATTTTCATCCGCCATTTATTTTCCCATAGACATTTTGTAAAATGCTTATAAAAAATAGTTTTACTTGTTCAAACCAAACGTTTCAAATATATTTAGAAACAGGAGAGACCGCGTAACATTTCACTCGGACCAAAACGTTAAAAAAAACTGCGGGTTTAAAGAAAAAAAATTGTTTAATTTTTTTCTTTTTAGTTTTGGTCCGATTGAAATGTTCTATGGTCTCTCCCGATTCTAAATATATCTGAACCGTTTGGTTTGACCAAGTAAAGCTATTTTTATAAGCATTTTACGAAATGTCTATGGGGAAAATAAATGGCGGAAGAAAATCTCTGGTACAGTGGTGAAGCAGGAAGTGACGTTCACTTTGGCCTCTCTATTGAAAGAAAGTTGGACTACATTGCTTGCAGATGAGCACAGTGATATTGAAGCAACATGATAGCGTGGCGACTGGACCTTACATAAGAACACCCACGTCTGTTTTGATGCTTTTCAAGTTACATTTGGAACAAAACAATTGGTTTTGGATGTCTTTCATGCGCCCGGAGATAATGACATTTTCTTTGCTCATAGAAACCACACGAGCCTCTGTTCAAATAATATGAAACAGTGCAATCAGACCATTATTGCAGATCAGTTGCAGCAAGTCTTATTAGACGAGATCTGGTGGAAATACAGTACAGTGAAGTTACGTTTAGTTTTCTTTATTTTTATATTATATACTTGTTCTTATTTCCTATCCAAAGAGTACAAACTATGTGTAGGCCTACTTTACATCAGAAACTTGCCACAACATCAATATACATGTCATAACATTGCAGATTGTCTTCCTTTCTTTTATCACAGATGCACTAATGGCATGAATTTGAGAATCTTCATCAGAATGCTCAATAGTCCAAATACAAATATTCAGTATCAAGTATTTAACCATTTTTCCCACATTGCATGGGAGAGATCATATAAATGTTTATTTTTATAAGTAACCTTTACTCTCTGCACAGAGTAAACTTTAACTTTAACTTTTACAGTACGAGATGGAATTTTTACATAATTAAGTAATTTGACTTTTACGTTGGTACATTTTCAGCAAACAGACATGTTGCTCTTCTTTCTACCCCAGTTACGCCACAACAGCTCCATTAACATGGAGAGACACACAGCCAGTCACTGGGACGTCTCACTCCACAGAGGAGGGAAGGGGAAGTTGACCTCTGGCCTCTGAACCTTGACCCCTAAGGTTGGGCTGGGGTTGCCTCTGGGGGGGATGGGGGGGGGGGGGGGGGGGGGGCATCAGCTCTGGCCTGACAAGCTCCACTGTTTTCAGAGTTTAATTCCCTCCACCTGGGGACGTTACTAGACACCCAGTCAGGTTGATGTCACGTTAGCCTGCTTACAGACGCAGTCACACAGTGCAGGAAGTACAGTAGCTCTTTGAGTGACTATAGACACACTGTGTGTGTACACACACACACACACACACACACACACACACACACACACACACACACACGCACACACACAAACTATTTCCCCCTATACGTCTGTGGGTCAAGGCATCTGCGTGGGGGCGTACCTTACTTGTCTTAGTAGTGCTATTGTACAAATGTTAGGTTAAGTTAAGTTCATACAATTTAGGCCAGATTCAGCACACATAGCTCATCATTTCCACCCATCCTTTATAGGAACGAATCAAAAGTTTCATTCAGACGTTCGCCGATGTTTTTCCTCCTTCATGTCTCTCGTTCTAAGAAAAGCGAGGGGGGACGCACAGCGAGACGCATCAAAGAAGTCATCAAAACTGCCGCGGCAAACGACATAATTTAATAGGAACTCATCCATTAGTGGGCAAAATTACATTTGGATCAGGCACAAGACGGCCGGACGGTCGTAAAAGCGGTTTGCGACAGAGGAGTGGAGGAGAGGAAGAGGAGGGGAGGAGAGGAGGGGAGGAGAGGAAGAGGAGGGGAGAGGAGAGGAAGAGGAGGGGAGGAGAGGAAGAGGAGGGGAGGAGAGGGAGAGGAGTGGGAGGAAGAGGAGGGGAGGAGAGGAAGAGGAGGGGAGGAGAGGAAGAGGAGGGGAGGAGAGGAAGAGGAGGGGAGGAGAGGAAGAGGAGTGGGAGGAGGAGGAGAGGAAGAGGAGGGGAGGAGAGGAAGAGGAGGAGAGGAGAGGAGAGGAAGAGGAGGGGAGGAGAGGGAGGGGAGGGGAGGAGAGGAAGAGGAGGGGAGGAGAGGAAGAGGAGGGGTGAGGAGAGGGAGGGGAGTTGAGTTGAGAGAAGAGTCAGGCCTCAGCAGTGTACGGGCTCTTTGTCTGGGGATGGACTACTGGAGATGCGATGCCTATAGCTGGCCTGGTTCTGGTGGATCTGGAGGTGGGCCAGGGCTCGAGGGGGAAGCCAAGTGTGGCAGTTGGGTCCCATACTGACACACAAAAGAGGCCTTTCTTCGGTGGCCCGCA
>NW_028151734.1:0-37500 GCF_964638095.1 Poromitra crassiceps | reverse complement strand
CACACACAGCGTGCTAATCTCCTCGGCATCGCCATCGCCATGGAGACAGTGTGGAGGCTCAGTGGGGGTCTAGTCCTGCTCTGTCCTCAAACCGAAGCCAGGCACTGAGCCATGAAAGCAGGCCACTGTGAGTGGTGTGGTGTGTGTTGTGTGTGTGTGTGTGTGTGTGTGTGTGTGCGTGCGCATGCGCGTGCGTGTGCGTGTGCGTGAGTGTGTGTGTGTGTGTGTGTGTGTATGTGTGTACTGCCTGCGTGCCCTTTTGCATTTTCATGAAGTTAAGCCCTGCTTGGCCAGGCGAGTCTGGCTGTGCATAAATAATGACTTCAAGAGAAGTTCAACCCGCATCAGTATGCATGGTCCTGCATCTCCCTGACACTAGCAGCCTGCAGGACAACATGCCTCTGAGACACTGCATGGTCCTACATCTCTCTGACACTACGTCGATGATCCAAATAGTAATAGTAATCGGTGCAAATTGTAATAGGATACATTAAAGAAAAATAGGATATAAGTAAAAATAGGGTGTGTGTGTTACTGTAAGTGTTAAGTGTTGAGTATAAAAGAAGGAAATGATGTACAATATGACAAAAAGTCAAATATATGCAGCATAAAATGAGAGGATGGAAGGGCAAGAGATGGGAAAGTGAGGGGGCGGGAAAAGAAAGAAAGAAAGAAAGAAAGAAAGAAAGAACGAAAGAAAGAAAGAAAGAAAGAAAGAAAGAAAGAAAGAAAGAAAGAAAGAAAGAAAGAAAGAAAAAGAGGGATTTAGGGCTTAGAGGAGGATAGATCACCACGGCGCCGGCTCGTGCTATTGGCTCGTCGTCCGCTCCAGTGATCTATGCTTGGCCCTCTTTGGGTTAAATTAGCTCCAATACCCCGGAGCTTAGTCAGGCTTGAGGAAACAGCTGGCTCCGTGTGGGGCCTCGCAATCCAAAATGGCCGATCAGTAACTGCCAAAGCAAAGCCCGCACTCCAGTTGCATTCCGCTCCCACACGCCTGGCCCCTACAAGGCTCAGCCCGGCCCGGCCCAGAGTGGGATATATGAAACGTAAACACAGAGATGTTGTTCTGCTCTTTAATGTGGGGACGATGGGGGGGGGGGGGGGGGGGGGCGTTTCCCATGGTGTGGTCGTCTGGGGGGCTGCGGGGATTGAGTCTCCTCACTTGTAGGAATTGAGAGACTCCACACAGGCCCGGGTCAAGTGGCGAGCACAAGTACTGCAGACAAAATGACAACTCCAGGAAAGAACTGGTGGAGTAAAACACCATTTCAGTACAATTCCTGCCATCGATGAGCCCATAGTGGTTTGGCGATACCTACTATAGTCCCCTTTGAAGTGTGTGTTTGAACCTGACTGGATGTTAGGGTTATTAATACACTACTGACACGGATTTGGATGTCAATTTATGATACTTTTCTGTGATCAGAGGAAGGCTGTGCTGATTTTCAACCCGCGGTGTATCATTACCTTCTCTTCATGTTTTCCTGCTCGGGAGCTCTGCAGTTTGTTCCAGATGTTCTGCTCGAGGGGGTCTGTTCCAACTACAGATTGTTTTATTTAGATTTTTTCTCTGTATGCGCGCATCCACAGAGAAGCGCATCGAGAGCCTAAACGAGTATTAATGACAGATACCAGCTGACGGGGGGCGGAGTTTCTGCAAGCAGATTAACTCGGGATTTCTCGGTGCAGAAGACGTGACGAGAAGGTAAACACTGCTCATTTGCATTACCGAGATTATAATGATAAAAAAGATGGTTGAAAATCAGCAACGCCGTCCTTTAACAAACTTACAGGACACCCTATTGAAGCGCCGATGCCCATCTACTACTCAAAAGATAATAAAACACAAAATAACTTTTTTAATTTAAATAACTTTTTTTTATTTAAATAAATTGTATTTGCAAATAGCCTACTATTCAAACGAGGGCTGGACTTTCACATACTTTCCTATGTTTTCTGGCACTCTTTGTAGCGTCCTACCTATGTGACAAACCCCACCCGTCTGGCACCTTAAAGATCATAAAACAAACATTTTAAAATGAGCAGGCAAAAAGAGATGACAGAGTGGTGATGAGGAGGAGGAGGAGGAGGGGGAGACAGGGAAGAGCCGGAGAGCTGGCACACAACGTCATTAGACGTTGATCTTTGGTTGGATGGAGGTCGTGACGTCCGTGACCATAATCCAATGTCAGTCCAACGTCTAATGTCAACGTCAGGTTGACGGTTAATACTGACGACATCTGACGTTGATATTATGTTGGTTTTAAGTTGTGTTTTTAAATAACCAAAATCCAACGTCTGGTAAACGTTGTAATATTAACATCCACACAACGTTAAATTCTAACATCATCAGACGTTGATATTTAGTCGATTTTAAGTTGTGTTATAAAGTAACTAAAATCCAACGTCTTCTAAACATCCCAATATTAACGTCATTATAACGTAAAATCCCAACATCATTAGACGTTGAGATTATGTTGATTTTAAGTTGTGTTATAAAGTACCTAAAATCCAACGTCTTCTAAACATCCCAATATTAACGTCAATATAACGTAAAATCCCAACATCATTAGACGTTGATATTATGTTGGTTTCAAGTTGTGTTTTTAAATAACCAAAATCCAACGTCTGTTAAACGTTGTAATATTAACATCCACACAACGTCAAATTCTAACATCATCAGACGTTGATATTTAGTCGATTTTAAGTTATGTTATAAAGTAACTAAAATCCAACGTTTTCTAAACATCCCAATATTAACGTCAATATAACGTAAAATCCCAACATCATTAGACGTTGATATTATGTTGGTTTTAAGTTGTGTTTTTAAATAACAAAAATCTAACGTCTGTTAAACGTTGTAATATTAACGTCCCCACAACGTTAAATTCTAACATCATCAGACGTGGATATTTAGTCGATTTTAAGTTGTGTTTTAAAGAAACTGAAATCCTACGTCTTTAAACGTTCCAATATTAACATCAATATAACGTAAAAACCCAACATCATTAGACGTTTATATTATGTTGGTTTTACGTTGTGTTTTTAAGTAACCAAAATCCAACGTCTGGTAAACGTTGTAATGTTACTGTCCACACAACGTTAAATTCTAACATCATCAGACGTTGACATTTAGTCGATTTTAAGTTGTGTTATAAAGAAACAAAAATCCAACATCTTCTAAACGTTCCAATATTAACGTCAATATAACGTAAAATCCCAACATCATTAGACGTTGATATTTTATTGGTTTTAAGTTGTGTTTTTAATTAACCAAAATCCAACGTCTGTTAAACATTGTAATATTAACATCCACACAACGTTAAATTCGAACATCATCAGACGTTGATATTTAGTCGATTTTAAGTTGTGTTTTAAAGAAACTAAAATCCAACGTCTTCTAAACGTCCCAATATTAACGTCAATATAACATAAAATCCCAACATCATTAGACGTTGAAATTCTGATGGTTTTAAGTTGTGATTTTAAGTAACCAAAAATCCAACGTCTGTTAAACTTTGTAATATTACCGTCCACACAACGTTAAATTAGAACATCATCAGACGTTGATATTTAGTCGATTTTAAGTTGTGTTATAAAGTAACTAAAATCCAACGTCTTCTAAACATCCCAATATTAATGTCAATATAACGTAAAATCCAAACATCATTAGACGTTGAGATTATGTTGATTTTAAGTTGTGTTTTTAAGTAACCAAAATCCAACGTTTGTTAAACGTTTTAACATTAACGTCCACATAACGTTAAATTCTAACATCATTAGACGTTGATATTTAGTTGATTTTAAGTTGTGTTTTAAAGAAACTAAAATCCAACGTCTTCTAAACGTCCCAGTATTAACGTCAATATAACGTAAAATCCCAACATCATTAGACGTTCATATTTTGTTGGTTTTAAGATATGTTTTTAAGTAACCAAAATCCTACGTTTGTTAAACATTGCAATATTAACGTCCACACAACGTTAAATTCTAACATCATCAGACGTTGATATTTAGTCGATTTTAAGTTGTGTTATAAAGTAACTGAAATCCAACGTCTGTTAAACGTAGTAATATTACCGTCCACACAACGTTAAATTCTAACATCATCAGACGTTGATATTTAGTCGATTTTAAGTTGTGTTATAAAGTAACTAAAATCCAACGTCTTCTAAACATCCCAATATAAATGTCAATATAACGTAAAATCCCAACATCATTAGACGTTGAGATTATGTTGATTTTAAGCTGTGTTGTTAAGTAACCAAAATCCAACGTTTGTTAAATGTTTTAACATTAACGTCCACATAACGTTAAATTCTAACATCATTAGACGTTGATATATAGTTGATTTTAAGTTGTGTTTTAAAGAAACTAAAATCCAACGTCTTCTAAACGTCCCAGTATTAACGTCAATATAACGTAAGATCCCAACATCATTAGACGTTTATATTTTGTTGGTTTTAAAATATGTTTTTAAGTAACCACAATCCTACGTCTGTTAAACATTGCAATATTAACGTCCACACAACGTTAAATTCTAACATCATCAGACGTTGATATTTAGTCGATTTTAAGTTGTGTTATAAAATAACTAAAATCCAACGTCTTCTAAACATCCCAATGTTAATGTCAATATGACGTAAAATCCAAACATCATGAGATGTTGAGATTATGTTAATTTTATGTTGTGTTGTTAAGTAACCAAAATCCAACGTTTGTTAAACGTTTTAACATTAACGTCCACACAATGTTAAATTCTAATATCATTAGACATTGATATTTAGTTGATTTTAAGTTGTGTTGTAAAGGCTCTCTGCGTGCGATAGGTCTGCTCTGGGCAAATTGCCGGCGAGACGATGAGGGAGACGGCCGCCCTGTGAAGCATCTGGGGCTCCTGCCTCACCGTCCGCAAAGGCATGTCCTCTGGCTGGCCTGTAAGGGCCAGCTGCTGTGCTGCTGGATGTAGGAGCACGGTCCACTCTGAGCGGTCGTCCATTATGGCGTATGTGTCCAGCCTCTGGTCCCCATGTTGGGTCACCACTTTGCAGACCTTACGGAGGGCATGACGGTTTCCCCATGGAGGTTTCCCAGTGTAGTCGCCCCCCCCCCCCCCCCCCCCCCCGGTTCCCCCTGGGGGAGCAGGGTGGCTTGATCCGTCAGGGGGAGCCGGGTGGCCGCTTCTTTCTGGGGGAACGGGCTTGGGGCCCGTTCTTGGCTTCCTCTGCTCTGACTTCTTGGCATCCCTAGAGGCCTTGGCTGGAGTTGTCTCGGGCAGGGCCAGGAGGTGAATTCCGGGAATAGGTAATCGTGATGGCTGGTCCCGCCCTCTGGGGGGGTCCCAGCTGTCGTGTCCGGCTATCTTGTGGGAATGGTTGACGCCGGCCGGCTGACTGTGCCCCGTGCTGTTGGTCCCAACGTTCGCCATGCCTACCTGAGTGTGGTGTATCCCAGTGGCGGGCTCGGCGGAGCCGTGCCCGTTGCACTCTATTGCATGCTCAGGGTCGGCGACCTTTGTTGGCGGACGTGTCCTGGGTGCGGGTGTTGGTGGCATTGGCAATGGCCGTTGCCCTTGTCTGGGCAGTGGAACCGGGGGTTGCGTAGTTTGGGTCATTGGCTCTGGGGCTGCCGTGCTGACCTGACCCTGGTCGTGGGAGGTGCGAGGCACGGGTGAAATGTTGAGCCGGGGTGCGGGCACCGGTAAAGTGGGTGGCGCCCTCCGGGGTGCTAACCCTGAGGCCGGTACGCACGCCGGCTCGAAGGACCAGTTTGTAAGGAAGTTTATGTGCTTGCCTTGTGTGAAGTGTGAAGTTGCTGGATCTTAGGTAAGGGCTCACGGGCAGTGGTCGATTAGAACCACAGAGATGTCTTTTCAGGCTTTAATGAAATATCAGGCAGATAGGAGCAAGGCAGAAGCCATGTATAGAGCTTACAGATTGCAGAAAGGGGAATAGGACCAAGAAGCATATCATAACAGAACAACACCTTTTTATACCCCCCCACATTCAGGGTATGACACCGTTGGTGATGTCACAACGTCCGGGGAGGTATGACATCATCGGTGACCTCATAAAGTCACGTCTGCCATCACAGTCAGCCTAGACCGTCTGCCATCGCTGATGACCTCACAGGTGAACTCTGACATCATCATCGCTGATGTCACGGCGGTGTCATCATCATTACGTCGTTGGCTCTGGAGCTGCCGTGCTGACCTGACCCCGGTCATGGGAGGTGCGAGGCACGGGTGAAATGTTGAGCCGGGGTGCGGGCACCGGTGAAGTGGGTGGCGCCCTCCGGGGTGCTAACCCTGAGGCCGGGACGCACGCCTGCCTCTGGTCTTGGGAGGCGGGAGGCACAGGTGGAACTGCCTGCTAGCCTGAGTCGTTTTTGAGATATAAGCTTTTACATATTACATGATAAAGCATGCGCGGTGTACACCAACATATGCAGGGTGAACACGGCTGTTTCTCAAGAGAGGTGAGGGCTAGAAGGCTGATCTTTTGGTATGTTTGTGGCACCCCCTGCTACTCTACGACCACCAAGTGTCAGCCTTCTAGCCCACACACAGCCCGCCCACATGCCACCAGGGCTACTTACTATCTAAATTGATCTCAGAAGGGTGGGGGGTGACGCCCCTTGGCCTCGCCCACTTCCATTTAAGGTTATCATTGTAGTTCAGGACCTCCGGCTGAACAGACGTGCAAAGAATTTAGTCATTCTATCCATCCGTTGCAATGCTATGGCAAATTAGCTGTTCCCCGGCCTTCTGAGCGACCCTGATTGGCTCTCATCTTGGCATGGCTTAACGGAATGAAGCGATATTCGCTACACCAGTTCAGGACCTCCGGCTGAACACACGTGCAAACATTTTAGTCATTCTATCCATCCGCTGCAATGTTATGGCAAATTAGCTGTTCCCCGGCCTTCTGAGCGACCCTGATTGGCTCTCATCTTGGCATGGCTTAACGGAATGAGGCGATATTCGCTACACTAGTTCAGGACCTCCGGCTGAACACACGTGCAAAAAATTTAGTCATACTCTCCATCCGCTGCAATGTTATGGCAAATTAGCTGTTCCCCGGCCTTCTGAGCGACCCTGATTGGCTCTCATATTGGCATGGCTTAACGGAATGAAGCGATATTCGCTACACCAGTTCAGGACCTCCGGCTGAACACACGTGCAAAAAAATTAGTCATTCTATCCATCCGCTGCAATGTTATGGCAAATTAGCTGTTCCCCGGCCTTCTGAGCGACCCTGATTGGCTCTCATCTTGGCATGGCTTAACGGAATGAGGCGATATTCGCTACACTAGTTCAAGACCTCCAGCTGAACACACGTGCAAAAAATTTAGTCATACTCTCCATCCGCTGCAATGTTATGGCAAATTAGCTGTTCCCCAGCCTTCTGAGCGACCCTGATTGGCTCTCATCTTGGCATGGCTTAACGGAATGAGGCGATATTCTCTACACTAGTTCAGGACCTCCCCCTGAACACACGTGCAAAAAATGTAGTCATTCTATCCATCCGTTGCAATGCTATGGCAAATTAGCTGTTCCCCGGCCTTCTGAGCGACCCTGATTGGCTCTCATCTTGGCATGGCTTAACGGAATGAGGCGATATTCGCTACACTAGTTCAGGACCTCCGGCTGAACACACGTGCAAAAAATTTAGTCATTCTTTCCATCCGCTGCAATGTTATGGCAAATTAGCTGTTCCCCAGCCTTCTGAGCGACCCTGATTGGCTCTCATCTTGGCATGGCTTAACGGAATGAGGCGATATTCGCTACACTAGTTCAGGACCTCCGGCTGAGCACACGTGCAAAAAATTTAGTCATTCTATCCATCCGCTGCAATGTTATTGCAAATTAGCTGTTCCCGGCCTTCTGAGCGACCCTGATTGGCTCTCATCTTGGCATGGCTTAACGGAATGAGGCGATATTCGCTACACTAGTTCAGGACCTCCGGCTGAACACACGTGCAAAAAATTTAGTCATACTCTCCATCCGCTGCAATGTTATGGCAAATTAGCTGTTCCCCGGCCTTCTGAGCGACCCTGATTGGCTCTCATCTTGGCATGGCTTAACGGAATGAAGCGATATTCGCTACACCAGTTCAGGACCTCCGGCTGAACACACGTGCAAAAAAATTAGTCATTCTATCCATCCGCTGCAATGTTATGGCGAATTAGCTGTTCCCCGGCCTTCTGAGCGACCCTGATTGGCTCTCATCTTGGCATGGCTTAACGGAATGAGGCGATATTCGCTACACTAGTTCAAGACCTCCAGCTGAACACACGTGCAAAAAATTTAGTCATACTCTCCATCCGCTGCAATGTTATGGCAAATTAGCTGTTCCCCGGCCTTCTGAGCGACCCTGATTGGCTCTCATCTTGGCATGGCTTAACGGAATGAAGCGATATTCGCTACACCAGTTCAGGACCTCCGGCTGAACACACGTGCAAAATTTTTTGTCATTCTTTCCATCCGCTGCAATGTTATGGCAAATTAGCTGTTCCCCAGCCTTCTGAGCGACCCTGATTGGCTCTCATCTTGTGCATCTAGTCTTGTAGCGAAGCTTGTGGGCTTGCCTCGTGAAGTGTGCTGGATCGAAGTTGAGGGCTCACGGGCAGTGGTCGATCAGAACCACAGAGATGTCGGTCCTCGGATGCGGTTGAAGGAATACCACTCGTGACCTGGCTGGTTGTAGGCAGTCGGTCACCAGGGCCTGGCTGGTTGTAAGACAGCCAGGGTTCAGCTCGGGTTCGGATTTGGTCGTGGTAAGGGTAGACATTATGAAGTAGAAAAGAAGTATATAAGAAGTAAGTATACCGGATACAGCGTCACAGAACACCTTGTATATATATGTTATGTCTGACATCGCCGATGACCTCACAGGTGAACTCTATGCTATGACATCATCGGTGACCCCGTAAAGTCCTGTCTGCCATCACAGTCAGCCTAGACCGCCTGACGTCGCCGATGACCTCACAGGTGACCTCTGACGTCATCATTGATGATGTCACGGCAGTGTCATCGTCATTACGTCATTGGCGCGCCGGTTCGCGAGCATCGACTGCCCCAAGAACAGGCCTAACGGTGGGCCATTATGGACCCTTTTCTACAAGTCTATTGAGGGTAATCTTCAGCCACATCAATCACATGGTTTCCTCCCGGTGTGCAGGGACCATATTTTCCATTGGGTAATGTGGGACGTGCACACGGTGACCTTGGAACTTTGACCCCACATGCCTGTCACTCTACTGAGGGATGGTACGCTCATGTGTATATTACAAGTCTTTGGTGTCTAAACATGATTATGAAACAATAAACTCCCCAAGTCCTTCAGGAAAAAAAGTTCCTTTGATCAACCTCTGCCCTGGGGGCCTGACAGCCCTTATGCCGCTGAGTCCAATGTTAGCAAAACGTTCTCTGAACATGGTAGCACTCCAATCTTTTAATATGTTGTATATGGGTCCCATATGAGTAGATTTGTGTTGTTTGGTGCCAATCGCTTTTCTCGTTTCAAGATTGCGGGCGCTGGAACATACACAGTCGTGCCAAAATGAAATGGCCGCCATTCAACCAAAAATGGATGAAACGACTTGAAACTTGACATAACACCTCATTTCTATGGGTGAAGTAAACCGCAGGACAACACACTGCGGCCCCCACGGACCCCGCCCGCAGCAAAGCACCCCCGACGTTCACTTCACATCAAAGATGCCTTGCCACAAGCAGAAACCGCAGGAGCTACGACATGCCGCCCCCACGGCGGTATTCCTTGGTGAGAGTGTGGCCAGAGCACTCACACCGTTGGAAACCCTTCTACATCCTCAGCAGGTATCTCAGGGTCACCAGCGTTTCGCCCCCCCCAGCCTGTACGCCTCGCCTGAGTGGGGCTGCGAAGATTAATCTTCGTCTGTAGAAGGGCTCCAACTGCGAGCTCTAGTCAGCCACACCCATCTTGCACCCCTTCTTCTTGTGCTCTGAGCAGGTTGAGCAAAGAGGTCCAGGGCACTGTGGTTTAACTCCTGACCCCGGTCCTCCGCCGACTAACAAGCAGTACTAATAAACCCAGAGATAACTCTCTGGATAGTATCAGGTGCTTTGCGTTGCTGTAGCTGCTCTTTGCACTTGGTCTTGTACTTGTAGCTAGCTTGCGCAGTGCCTCAGGGTGCCAGCCCTAACACTGTTGCGTGCCGTCTTTCCGAGCTGTCATCCGTTCTTTCACAGATGTCCGTGGGTCTTCCCCCACCGCCAATCTATACATATATTATGAATATATACTATAGTCAGATTTACATTCAAACATAAGTTGCTGCTATTTGGGCTACTTGGTGTTGGTGTGTGCTGTCTGGGCTACTTAATAATATATAATAATAATCATAAAAAAGGTATTCTGAACAAAGTAGCGCTCCGCCCTTTTAACCCACATTTTTTCTTCAAACGACACGAAACGTCAGCATCTGCATCGTTAGACTGTCCTACACAAAAGTATCAAACAGCTTTTCGATTGGTCAAAAATTGAGCCCACAGTGCATCAAAATGCACTGCCTAAACAGCATCTTAATTACCCTAATTACCTAGGGTAATTAGGTTGTATTTGTGATGTCATCAGTCACTCGAGCAATTGTGATGCCATCAGTGATGTCACTCGAGCAATTGTGATGTCATAAATCCTTCCTGGCTCACCCTATATAAGTGGAAGCAGTGTGTCCATCCTGGCTCACCCTATATAAGTGGAAGCAATGTGTGTTTTTACATGCAAGCATCCAGTCCCATAAAACACCACTATTATGTTTAGGTAGAGGCTAAATAATCACACCATGTTGCTTGTTTCATGCTCTTTACTTCCCTGCCGTAAACCCACGCTTTTACAACAATGCCGTACATCGGGTGCAGTAACTCTTAAAGGCACAGTAACATGTACCTAAGTTAACAAGGCCAACCAGGCCGTAACATAACGTTATCAGACAACATTTTCTCCCCCCACCCCCCTTTTAAAGAACATAACATTCAGTCCACAACCCCCTGTGTCCCTTATCACCCAGTCACATAGTCTCCATGCCAGGCGGGCGGGACCCTCACTCTGAGGGCGCGCAGGCTGGGGAACAGCCTCTGGCTGTGGCGGTAGGTTACCCCCCACCCGATTTGCTCCTGGTCTGGGCTGCCAGCCGAGCGCCGTCGCTGCAGACAGGGGTGGTGCAGGTGCTGTTGGAGCTGCGACTCTGTGCAGGCGGTTTGCGTGCCAGCGGCTCCCGTTGTCCAGTCTGTACGTGGCCGGACCCAGCTGCTGAGTCACCTGGAGGGGTTCAGACCAGAATGACTTCAGCTTGTTCTGGCGGTGGGGATGTTTAATCCTGACCCAGTCCCCTGCAGACAGTGTGGGGGTCTGTACTCTGCGAGAGGCATCAAACCTCCTTTTCATCTGGGCCTGTGAACCTTGGACCCGGGGTCTGACTTTCTGGAGCCCTGGCCTCTCTTGTGCAGGAGCTGGCTCAGCTCTCAAACAGTCCAGTGGTTGCTTTAGCTCGCGCCCGATCATGAGCAGTGCAGGTGACACCCCCGTGGTGGAGTGCTTGGATGCCCGGATGGTCAGGAGAGTTTGGTTGAGTGCGGCACTGAAGGTTTTCCCTTCCTCCAGGCAGGCTCGGATTCCATTTTTGAGGGTTTTATTTAGTCTTTCCACCCCCCCATTACACTCCGGGTGATACACTGCTGTCCTGATGTGTCTGATGGACCGCAGTGCCAGGAACTCTGATAACTCTGCTGATGCAAATTGGGGCCCATTGTCCGTTGTGATGACACTGGGTAGGCCCCATCGCCCAAACAGGTTGGTGAGGCGGTCGATGACTGTGTGTGTGGTGATGGAGCTCAGTTCGACAGCCTCCGGCCACTTCAAATGCAGGTCATGCACCACCAGCAGGTAGCGCGCATGTGCGGGCGCCCCATGGAGCTCCCCACAGAGGTCAACCTGGATATGTTCCCATGGTGCAGATGGCCAAGGGATTGGAGTGAGGGGTGCTGTAGCCGGCTGGCCTGTCTTCCCGCTCAGAAGGCAGCAGGCGCAGTTACGCACCAGCTCCTCTATGTCAGAGTCTATATGGGGCCACCACACTGTATCTCTGCAACGTTGCTTCACCTTGACCACCCCCAGATGCCCCTCGTGCGCCATGTGCAGTATTCCGGCCCTCAGAGTCTCCGGTACAATGGTGCGGTGGCCGTGAGCGAGGCACACAGCCCCCCAGCAGGAGAGCTCATCACGGACCCGGTGGTAGGGAAGCAGATTGTCGTCCACCGTGGCAGGCCAGCCATCTTGGACATAAGCCCGGAGGTTTTTGAGAGTCTCGTCTTCAGCTGAGGCCTGCTGCAGCTCTGCCAGGGTGACTACCGTGCTGAGGGGCCCATGCAGAATGTTGACCCAGTCTTCGTCGTCCTCCAAATCGGGTGTCACCCCACCCGTCTCCTTCGTCACGGAGACCGCTCTGGATAGGAGGTCAGCCGCTGTATTAGCACGCCCCGGCACAAACTTAAGGCTGAAGTTGTACTGATTCAGCCTATCAGCCCACCTCAGCAGTCTGATGGGCCTGTGCCCCGAGCCCCGGGTTGCCAGCAGTGCCGTCAGCGCCTGATGGTCCGTGCGGATGGTGAAGGTACAGGGCGTTCCACCCCCTCCTGGACCTGGGAGAGCACCGCACCAAGCGCCACCCCAGAAGCATCACAGGTGACCAAGGTGGGCGCGCTCAGACTGAAATGCGTCAATGTGGGTGGGGACGTAAGCTGCTGCTTGATGGCATGCACGGCCTCATGGCAGGCAGGGGTCCACTCCCACACAGCATCCTTTCTGAGCAGCTGGCGCAGGGGGGCAGTTGAGTCAGAGTAGTGTGGTATGAACCGCAGATAGTAGGTGGCCATCCCCAGGAAAGAGGAGAGATGGGATGGCGACTGCGGGTCTGGCAGGGACAGAATGGCTTCAGTGTGGGACATGATCGGGGCAATACCGTCCTTGGAGAGCCTGAAGCCGAGGAACTCGACCTCCGCAACTCCAAACACGCACTTTTCAGCATTAAGTGTGACCCCCTGCTGTTCAAAACGTTGAAAAACCTGCTCCAGGCGAGCATCGTGCAGCGCGGTGGAGGGTGCGTGTACCACTACGTCGTCCAGGTAGATGGAGACCCCCTGGATTCCGGCCAGGATGAGTGACATCTTCTGAAAGCAACTTGGGGCCGATGACAGTCCAAACGCCATGCGTTTATATCTGAAAACCCCCACGTGCGTGACAAACGCTGTGAGGCTCATGCTGGCAGGTGCCAGGCGAGTCTGCAGGTAGCCGTGACGTAAATCCATCTTACTGAAGACAATGGAGCCGTGGAAATGACTAGTAAGCTCCTCTGCCGTGGGTAGAGGGTACTTATCCGGGATGATGGCTTTGTTTACATCCGTCAGGTCGACACAGAGGCGCAGCCCGCCCCCCCGTTTCTTGGCTATCACCAAGTTGGACACCCACGGTGATGCGTTGATTGGTTCAATGACATCCCCCTCCACCAGGCAGCGTAGCTCCGCCTCCACTGCATCACGGAGGGCGAGGGGAATGCACAGCAGAGGCTGGATAACGGGGCGGACAGACAGGTCAACAGTAGGCCGGTGAACAAATCCAGACATGCAGCCCAGCCCTTTAAACAGATGTGGGAAACGGTCGGGCCAGGAAATGGCGACCTGCAGGACATGCAGGCCCCTCGCATCAGTCATAGTAAAGCCCAGGGCGAGGAACAGATCAAGACCCATGATGTTGGCTCCCCTCTGTGTGATGTAGAACTTGGTGTCAGGGGCAAATTGTTGGTCATATCTGACAGGAAGGCGGGCCACACCCAAAGTGGAGATGGGGGAGTGGCCATAACCCGACAGAGCGTTACCTGCTGCTTCCAAAGGCACGTGTTTGAAGAGTCAATCATACGTGCATTTGTTCAGTATTGACACTTTTGCCCCCGTGTCCACCAGGAGCGGTACGCTTGCTCCACCCACACGACATGTGCAATGCTTGAGTGAGGTCTGTGGGCTCTGTATTGTGTTGATTGGAACAACAGCTGTATCTGAGTGGGCAGGAGGGGAGCGACAGCAGCGTGCAAAATGATTCATCATGTTGCAGTTACGACAGCGCTTGCCCACAGCAGGGCATGACTGATCTCTGGTTGCATGTCTAGAGGAGCCACAGTTATTACAGCACTTGGGCCCGCCCTCTCTAAGGCCTCTGTCCACTCTCTGTACATCCCAACTGTCACTCACCACGTCTGCAGCAGCGGTCCCTGCCGTCTCCTGAGCCACAGTCTGAACTGACGGGGCGAATGACGTCACAGGCTCGTGCACAGCGCGGCCCAACTTGCGCACCTCCGATAGAGCCGTTTCCAACTGCTTCCCAATCACTAACGCATCCGCCAGTGTCATGGAGTCTGGCTCCAGTAACAGCCTCTCTCTCAGCTGGTTACAGGACGTTTTCTCTATCAGTTGGTCCACTATAAGTCCATTCTCTAAAACCCCAAAGTCACAAAGCCTAGCCAGCTCGCGCAAGGCAGACACAAAGTGCGCGACCATCTCACCCGGCTTCTGAGCCCTCTGACGAAACTCAAAGCGGTGCATGCGTCGGCTCCTTCCCGTGCTGAAGTGAGACTTTAGGGCCGCGGTAGCTGTAGCATACGAGCCATCCGTTAACGTGAGTGTGGCGAAGATCCGCTGTCCCTCCTGGCCGAGGCAGTGGCGGAGGAGCGCGCACTTCCTATCCTCTTCCAAATCGAGTGCCCCAAAGCCAGCAAATAATCCTCAAACGACCTCTGCCATCGATCCCAGGGAACAGCTGGGTCACTGGGGACGGGTAAAAAAGGTGGCGGCGGCGGCAAAATCAAGTCAGCCATCCTCGCTAAATAGGCTAAATAATCACACCATGTTGCTTGTTTCATGCTCTTTACTTCCCTGCCGTAAACCCACGCTTTTACAACAATGCCGTACATCGGGTGCAGTAACTCTTAAAGGCACAGTAACATGTACCTAAGTTAACAAGGCCAACCAGGCCGTAACATAACGTTATCAGACATAACAACCACCACCAAGCATCCAGTCAGCAATGGGTCGTGCCCGGCCACAACCCATTGCTGCGCAGCAGCTATAATTTTAATTATATTTTATTGGGGATACTGTAATCCTTTAAGGGACCACTCTCATTTGTTTTGAAACCATGCAGTAGCTATAGTAAAGATAAATTAAAATGTGCAATGTGTATACAGTGTTCCTGGCCATGGCATAAGGGGTTATCATACCAGTTTTTTATAAAGCAGGCTCTGGTAATGTTATACCTTCAAGGATTTTAGTAACCACATACTACTACTGATGTTGTAGAGGTTTTAAAGGCAGCCGTGGGGGACCAGTTCCCACCATCAGCTGTCTCTCTCAAGGGCCTGGCTCAGGTCTTGAAGCTTGCGTTGACACGGGTGTGTCTGCCAGGACACGGTCTAATAATCTCTGAGTACTTCTAATTATCCCGTCCTGTTCCGGACTGCTATTCTGCCCTGCAAAGCTAAAAGGGGGTAACTCGCCAGAGTGTAGAACTGAGAAAAATGACTTTAAAGTTTTGTTGTTGTCCAGCCAAATGTATTGTAGGAAGAAAACTGGAAATGTGTTAATTATTTGTTTATTTAATGTAGTTATTTATCTACATTTTTTTTGTTGCTCAAACTTGACCTTTGACCCTTATTTGGAAGTTACCTTACTCTGGCTTTGCATTGTCTGCAAAATAATATGGGGTGATGCCAAGCAAAAAGACAGTAACTTCAATTTGATCCTTCACTTGGTTGCTTACCACTATATAAAACCAGTATATATGATAATAATGATAACATAGACATGAAGTCTCATTTTCATGGCACAATTACGCTTAATATAATATACGTATAAATATAATACAACTAGATTATCAGGCCGCTACACATCCTTCAAGCCTAGTTTGGTGGGACTCTTGTTGACCCATTGTGTTTCTGTGTGTTGGCGCCTCGGGGGTTAATGTCATATGAGCTGGCTCCTCGGGGGTTGATGTCGTATGAGCTGGCACATCTGGGGTTAATTTCATATGAGCGGCACCTCAGGGGTTAATGTTGTATGAGCTGGTACCTCAGGGGTTAATGTCATATGAGCTGGCGCCTCGGGGGTTAATGTTGTATGACCTGGTAGCTCAGTGGTTAATGTCATATGAGCTGGTGCCTCGGGGGTTAATGTCATATGAGCTGGCACCTCTGGGGTTAATTTCATATGTGCGGCGCCTCGGGGGTTAATGTTGTATGAGCTGGTACCTGGAGGGTTAATGTCGTATGAGCTGGCGCCTCGGGGGTTAATGTCGTATGAGCTGGCACGTCGGGGGTTAATGTCATATAAGTTGGCGTCTCTGGGGATAATGTTGTACGAGCTGGAGCCTCGGGGGTAAATGTGGTATGAGCTGGTGCCTCGGGGGTTAATGTCATATGAGGTGCCTCGCGGGTTAATGTATAAGGGTTAGGGGGTTAATGCCATATGAGCTGGCAACCTTGGGAGTTAATGTGGGTGTCTGTGTGGGTGGGGGTGGTAATTGGTCCGATGTCACAATCATGACATTAGGCCTGCCCAGTAATGTAACTCATACCTCAACTCAACCTGAGCATTCTGGTGAGTTACCCCCTTTTTGCGTTGCAGGGCAGAGTATTCAGAGTGCAGTCAAATCAAACCAAACAACTGTAACTGATGTTACCTTAGTCTTGCTTGGCTTTTCTAGGGCTTTTGGAAGTTACTGTAAATATGACCCCCTATTCTCTCCAAAAAACAACACAGTTGACTCAAGATATTTTTCCACATGATAAAGCAGATCTTCAATGTTCCAAAAGTGACAAAAACTCATTTTTGACAAAAATTGAGTTACCCCCTTTTAGCTTTGCAGGGCAGTATTGGCTTCGTCTCCTGAATCACTCTGCATGGGGCGTGGTGTTCGTGGCATAGTTAAGAAGAGCTCATTCTACTTGATGTCATACATCGTCGGCAGGGGCATCACATCTGTCATGATGTCACAGGGCAGCATTGTGATGTCATGGATGGACTCAGGGATGTCATGTGATGGACTCAGAAGGCCCAGAATGTGCCCTGGGAGCTGGCCGGCCCCTGGTGTTGATGCGAAGTCTCCGAAACAACTGACATAATTATTGTTATTGTTATTATTATTGTTATTATTATTGTTATGATTGCTATTATTGTGATTACTATTATTATTAGTATTAGTATTATTATTATTATTAGTATAATAATAATAATAATAATAATAATAAAGTCTGACATTTAGTCATTTCTGGTCATATCAAAATCAAGACTGAGCAATTACAACATTTTGATCAAACACAAATATAAGTAAAATGAATAACAAAAAAGAAGTCAGAGGTCTAATCATAAATCAAAATCTGATTGATTGTCTGTACTACCAACAGGAAAGACAGATCCTCAAGAACAGATTGGAGAGCAATCGAATCAAGCTGGAGTTAAAATAAATATTGCAGTTGAATTCAGGGAATGTGGGGTATAGGGATATATTTTTTTTTAGAGGAAACTGGACGAAATAGAAGAATATAGTCAGGATAGTGTTTTAGAAGTCCGTTCTGATCCACACTCCATTTCAGAAGGTGGCGGTAATGCACCATAAGTTGTTTGCCAACCGCCATAAAACACTACTAGAAGAAGAAGAAGCTGGCCTGAGTTTGAAGTTCCTGCGCGGGTTAAAGCATGAAGATGTTCACTTTTTGGCTCTCATCGGATGGTCTCATGGGATTAGCAGTATATTCAACTAAAGTAAGCAGGAAAGGTAAGTCCACTACTAGTAACAAATGAGGTTAGACCAGCCAAATCTGTGTTTTTAAGTCGCGCAAAGTGACGCTAATGGCGTTAGCATTAACGTTAGCATTGAGCTAACGCTGATGTACCACAGCCTGCCAGTTAACTTTCAGACCATGTCCGGCTAATTTGAATGAGTTTAGACTTATTTTAGTTTAAAGTGTGTTGTTACTAGTTAGCTTGCTAGCTAGGAGTTCTCTTCACAATGCATGGCTTGCAGAAATGGAAATTCTGGGCCAAACTCAATTTATTTGGTGCAGGGTAATGGATAGCACAACTTAGTTGTGTCTTCTGATTTACTTCTCAACATGTGCTCATTAGCTCAGTGTCTATCAAAGTGTTTGTATGCAAAATGAGAATGTAGTGGGTAGCTTCAGCAGCACACATTGCTGTGTATTAATGTGTAAATGTATTCTTGTTAAGTTAGCTAAGAAAGCAGTATGATGAAACAGTATGAGATTTTGGTTGATTAAATTGATTGAGGACAAGGATGTTTGTACTCTATAGACCAGGAAATAACTGGGAGCCTGTAAGATGTTTCCCACCTGCTGCTGCAGTGTCCTCCCTGAAATCCATCCACAGCTTTCCCCCACCTGGATTTCATCTGTCTCCCTCTGCCTCTATGCTTCAGGTAAAATCTATTAGACTTCTGAGTACAAACTTGCTTGAATGATTCATAATTCACTGTATGAGAGAGTGACTGAGACGCTTTTATAGAAATGTCAGAGAAACCTGTATGTAAGTCATGCCTTTGCATATCTTTGCCAACAGCTACAGTGTGTCTAGCCACATATGTTCCGCTGTTCTCTGTTCCTCTGTGATCCACTCTGAACTCGCGTCACACAGCATAGCATAAGGAAATTGGGGAGTCAAGTGTTCAAAACTCTCTGCTACCAGTCTCCGACGTCCAATCACAGATCCAAAGATATAATAATATGCCTATGGAAGCCAGTAGTTTAGGCGGCGGTTTTAATGATATTCCTGCATGAAACAACCTTTAAAAAGCAGTCTTTCCACAGCCTGTGCTGAATTTACAGCAGGGTGTTTGATCTCACTATCATGGTGCATGCGTCTGAGCAAACATACAACATTGCAGTCACACGGATACGGCAGCACATTGATCAAATCATCAAATCAAGTGTTGAACTTGAATGATTTGTGTCTTGTAAGGACATACAGGCTAGGCACCACAAATATGGTGCATGACAGAAATAAAACTGATCTATCTAGTATCTATCCAGTGCACCTGGGAAGTAAAACTTCATGAAATATTATTATATCTTTGGATCCGCGATTGGACGTCGGAGACGGGTAGGAGAGCGTTTTGAACACTCTACTTCCCCAATTTCCTTATGCTACGCTGTGTGATGCTAGTTGAGAGTGGACCACAGAGGAACGGAGAACAGTCAGGCTGGGGACCTTCAACCTGCCTCTCGTCTCAACATGATGGAGCCCAGCAGATACAGGTAGAGCTGTTGTGTGGTGTGTTTCATTTCATGTTCACATGGATGACCAACAGAAGTTTGATGACCACTATTGACAAAGGCGCATTATCTCACAACACTACTATAGACGGTTTTCACAGAATGGCCAGTCCTCCACTTTAATGATTTTTTTAATGCAACAGGAAGTGAGCTGGGGTTCAATTTAGAATGTTTTTGTTGTCAAGTTAAAACCATTTATAATAAGGCATTATGACTGCATACAACCACACATAACATTACACTGCGTCATTGTATGGTAACACACTTGTCTGCTATCTTGTCTCTTGTGTCTGCTTCCAGGGCCAACCAAGTGATGCATCTGCCTCCCCCTCTGTCCAGCCAATGGACACGTCCACTGCCATCCACTCCAACTCCTCACACCTCTTCTGCCCAGTCTGAGGACAACAGCCCATGCTGGACCCAAGTAAGAAAACATCTGCATCTCACACTGGATATGCAGTACAAGCAACTTAAAAAAAAAATCTACTCCAAATTACAGGATTATTATTAACTTGTTGGATTAAATGTGGATGCAGGGGAATGTGATTGGCTCATTGTTGTTATACAATCTCTTTACTTCCACGGTGATAGACAGCTTGAAGTCTGGCATTGTAAGCGTGTATCTAACTTCTGTATCATGATGTACTTACTGCCGGGCACATTATAGAGAGCCAAAGTGAACGTCACTTCCTGCCTTTCTCTCGGTACGAGCATCTGGAAAAATATGAATGGGGGTGAATGGTGAGAGACAATACTTTTTTGATCCCGTTTGAATTCTGCCACGGGGTACACATGTACATTTGTCAATTTAAAAGATAACTTTGCAAGTCAAGAAAGTCGCAGTTTGTTCTGAAACTGAAACGTAAGGTTTAGTTTTGTCAATCAACTACATCTCTCGTGTCTCACAATACGTGAGACACGAGAGATGTCTCACGAGAGATGTCCAACCCAGCCGCAAATTATGAAAATATCGCGGGTGCGGGCGGGGCAGGCTCAGAACGTGACAAAGCAACATTATTAAATAATTTAGAGCAATGAAACACGCAGAGTAATTAACCTTAAAGACGTTAACTCTCTCTCGCATGTAGGTACACACAATCAGACAGACTCCTGCTGCACTCTCTATAGCCTACATGGAGTAAAGAAACGCTTCAATGAGGTAGCCTATGTGCTCTCAAAACAAACACTTTGGAAGGATTATTCGCTGTAATTATTATTTGAAGTGTCCATATAATGCCACCGCAGATTTTCTGTTGTGGACTCGACTGTGATCTATTTGTCAACTTTACTGCAACGTGAGTAGGCTGTGAACAATTGAGTGCGCATGAGGTAATTAAAAGAAATCAGACAGCGAGTCTGGCCGTATCTGCAAGCCGTGTGCGCACCTGCTGCACTACTACGTTTAGTAGCCTACTACTGCAACAATTGAGAGCGCATGAGGTAATTAAAAGAAATGGGGAAGAATAAGAACTGTTTCTGTAGCCTGCCTAGTGCCTACCTCTATACCTGCTACCTCCATTTGAAACACTGCGCGGTCACGCCATCCGCACTTTGGGGAAGCGTAGTCGGTCGTGCTATCTGAAGACCATGGATTAATTGAAGAAAGACCGACATGAAAGCAGCAGCGCAACTCATCCAGAGCAGGCCTAGGCTACAACTGTTGTCGCGCAGGGCAGCATGTGAGTGTCTGTGTGTGTGTGTGTGTCTGTGTGAGAGAGAGAGAGGGGGGAGAGAGACAGAGTTATTAGCTGCTTTGCACACCTTGGAAGCTCTGCTGTGCTCCTCCTGCGTCCGGAGACATATTACATTAAATTGGCCGTTGCGGGCTGCTGGGTTGGGCTGGGTTCGGAATTTTCAGATATTTTAACGGGGCGGCCGGGGCGGGCTGGCTCCGATGACGGGTTGGGTTGGGGCGGGCCTTAAAAAAACCTGACCCGCGCATCACTAGAAAGTAGACATCATTATTGTAGTAAGCTAAATTATTTCATACTTGTAAAATAAAACTAGAGAAATTATTCCATTTTCGATTTGGGTCTTTTGAGAGGGGGGTGGGTCGTTCTCGCGTGGGATCCTTACGTCACCTGACAACTTGGTTTTCACTTTGAAAAACATGTCAAAGAAGCTGTCTGAGAGAGCCAAGTCATTAAAAAAATCGATCCTAACCCCTAAACTAAAAAGATTATTGCTCCTAAGGGACCCTAAAGCTGCGTTCACACCGACCTATTAAAGTTTTTCGCTGGCATCGAAAATACGCTCTCCGCCCGGGATGAAATATCCCAGCTCGAGCTAAATTACGCTGGCATCAGTCGCTCCCTGTTCAACGCTGATTGGCTGCCGTGTGAGAGTGTGTCAAATATCACACTGGCTTGGAACAAACCGCTGGTTATTGTGTGGCAACAAACCGCATTGACAGCTGACATGAAGGCTACGTTCACACAGCCAGCCTTAGTGCTTGAATCTAATCTTTTCCCACCTAAGTGACTCAGGTCAGTCTTTTTTATGACTGTGTGAACAGTACAAGTCACATTGAAAGTTACTTTTTTAAAGACGACCTGGGCTACTTTCAAATGTGGAAAAACATCAGATTCGAATCTGATGTTTTGGAATGTGACTCCGGTGTGAACAGACATCTTGCCCATATCTGACTTAATGCTTCAATGTGACTTTTACGTCATTCCAGAGCGACATTCGTCACTATTCTGCACTGGCGGGAGGAGGGAGGACCAGATTGTGATTACAAACATGGAGGACAGCTGCGAGGGAGGTAATCAGTGGAGGAACAGTGAGGTTTTAGACCTCATAAGTATTAGCAAGAAGTAGCAGCTATTGCTCCACAGAAAGCCATTATTAAAAAAAAATCTAAAGGCTCTCTTTCTCCTCTTCCTCGCTATCATCTGCACCTATATGACGGCACGGTGGCTCAGTGGTTAACACTGTTGCCTCACAGCAAGAAGGTCCCGGGTTCGAACCCCGGTCCGTCCCAGGTCCTTTCTGTGTGGAGTTTGCATGTTCTCCCCGTGTCCGTGTGGGTTTTCTCCGGGTGCTCCGGTTTCCTCCCACCATCAAAGAAAGACATGTATGTTAGGGTTAATACTCCTGGCTGTCAGTGCCCCTGACCAAGGTACTGGCAAAATAACTGGAGTTGGTCCCCGGGCGCTGCACAGTGGCTGCCCACTGCTCCTAGTTCTAGGAAGGTTCCTAGTAGAGGATGGGTCAAATGCAGAGGATGGATTTCCCCAAGGGGATAAATAAAGGATAACTTAACTTAACTTAACTATATTCCCTGTCTTCCACTGCACAATAACTTGTAAATTGAACCGTAAACAACAGATGAAACAACATCGTCAGCTACCGCCATGTTTACTGCTGTCTTCTTCTGGGTTTATGTAGAACAGCAGTGTGCTGCACATGCGGGTCACTTCAGGTCCGCGACCTGTTCACACTGGAGTCTGATATGGGCCACTTTTAAAAAGTCTGTGTGAACAGCCACACAAAAAATCAGATGTGAGCAACAAGTCAGATTCAAGCACTAATGTTTGCTGTGTGAACATAGCCGAAATGAAGTCTGTACTAGCTCACGTTAGGAGCACGCTGATAGGCTTAGCTTGTAAACAACTACAGTGGCTCGTAGTGGACAAATATCATGACATTGCGTAACGTTATAGCCCCCAGATGTCCGTCAATTATTGTGCCTGTTGACGAGCGATTTAAACAGAGCGACAGAGTGATTCCATAGGGTTGAATCAAGCGACAGAGAGAAAAATAAATATCTCGGTGTGAACACAGCTTTAGGAGCAAGAAATAAATGAGCACAGAATGATTAAAAAATAAGGAGGCTCTAGTTAGTCTCAAGAGATCAGAATGAGCAACAGATTTTTTTGCTATGGTTAGATGGATAACAGTGAAACTATGATCAATATACGGTAGTATTTTTTCTATGTTCTCCAATTGTGTTAACTATTAACTACTACTAACTTAACTACTTTATTCAGAATTGACATCACAACATACGTTTACTTGCATTTCACTTATGGTTATCCGCTTGTGTAAAGTAAAGTAAAGGTAAAGTCCCACTGATTGTCACACACCTGAGTGTGCGAAATTTGTTCTCCGCATTTGACCCATCCCCTGGGGGAGCGGTGAGCGGCAGCAGCACCGCGCTCGGGAATCATATGGTGATCTAACCCCCCAATTCCAACGCTTTGATGCTGAGTGCCAAGCAGGCAGGCAAATGGGTCCCATTTTTATAGTCTTTGGTATGACTCGGCCGGGGATCGAACTCACAACCTCCCAGTCTCAGGGCGGACACTCAAACCACAAGGCCACTGAGCTGGTGTAAGCACACAAATTGAAATATATCATGAAACGACAATGGTTTAAGCAAGTGTACTCAAACTTTTGACTGAGTAATGGCTAACTTAAGTTCTGGCCAAGGGACAACAGTTGGAAATTAGCCATCTGGCTAACACTGTCACATTGACAGTGATGTTATGTGCACTGTAGTGCGAAAGCATGTGAACTAAGCACAAGGCCAAAACACATGCTGTGTGGCACTAAAAATCATTTTCCAAGGTTGGCAGGTCTGCTGTAGCAAGAGTGAGCAAAATCTCAGAACACTGGCAATTGTACAGGAAAGAGGAAATGTCACAATTAAAAAAAAAAAACATAGTGGAATATCCTCAACTGTTATGTACACAAGGCTGAATTAATTCAGTGATAAGCTCAGTGTCTTCTTGCCCCTAACTGTAACTTCTGTTCCAGCTACTAATGTTGGAGAAGACTTGCTGCACTCACTCTCCCGGGATGAAATCAACAATCTTTTTCCCGGTCCTGAAAACTTCCTGAGGCTGTATGGCACCTTGTGATGTGAGACAAAAGGGTCAGTGCAGGGAGCACGTCAGTGCAACACCAGCCCCCTGCAGGAAGCACCAGCACCCCAGTGCAACACCAAGATCACAGTGATAACATGTATGTGGTATTGCATTTAATATACTGTATGCATCTGTGAGTCTTTGGATGAAAACGTTAGGCCACGCAACAGCTTTAGTGTCTGTCCAGGGATCTTAGTATTCCATTCATTTGTAAGTGTTTGGAAACCTAATATTTCCCAATACTTTTTTCTTCTGATGTAACCTGCAGCCAGCACCCAAGTGCCATGCCGATCTGAAACCAGCAATGCCAGTCACCTGCAATGAGCACCGCAGAGCAACGCCAGGATAGCAGTGATGAAACATGTATGTATTTTTTAATACTCTGTATGCAATATTGCAACAATACATTAGCCCACAGTCCACATACCTTTTGTTTTTGGGTCATGGTTTCACTACGCATTTTATGCATAAGGAGAAAAAAATGCTTCCATTTCTAAAATGGAAGCATGGAAAATGGAAATGCTTATTAGCAAAAAATCTATTTCTGGTCTATAATATGAAAGTATAAAAAAACACTTGCAAATGTAAAAGTGCTTCTTAGTAGGGCTGAACGATTTGGGTAAAAAATCTAATTGCGATTTTTCTGACCGATATTGCGATTTCGATTTAATTTCGATTTTTTTTTTAATCAAGTTTCAGTGCAATATTAACTGTAATAAATGTAAAACACAATGGAGCATTTGCCTACCACATTCAAACATCACAATCAACAAACTGCTCTATATTATAATGCAAGGATGAGAACTTGGATAAGAATTCCTTCAAGCAACATTTATTTGCTTTTAAACAACAGCTGCAATTCTCTCTGTGTCTCAGTCTTTAACAATACAAACAAAACAAAAAGCACCAGCATCGCTGCAGCTCTTGAAGTAACTGCCCAAGGATCGCTTGGCCTTTTTTGCAGCCGATGGCCTGGCTCCTTCCTGTGCTGCACTTTGAGGCACAGCAGCAGCATCTGGGGGTGATGGCAGCCCTCTTCTCCTGCAAAACACAGACACAACTGTTAAGTTTCACATTAATGCAATTCACAGCACACACATTCATTCACACATCAAATACGGGGCACAGGGCAGGCTATATACACAAGCAGTGTTTCAGTGAAGCCCTATTTTGCAAGGAAAGCCAGGGGAGAGAGGGGGAGGATAAGGAGAGAGGAGTGGGAGAGGAGAGAATTAATGCAAGTTACCTTTAGTGCCACCTGCACTTGTTCCATCTCTCTCTTCACCCGGGCCTTGATTTGTGGGACATTCTCTGCACTTATGTAGCTTGTTCGCAACTTTTCTGAAAAACAAAATAATTAACCAAATTATTCTATAAGTACTACATGGCTGTATTGCATTTTTAAGATTGGAACTAATTATAGATGATGTAGGAGGGAGAGAAAGTAGGGAGGAGAGATGGGGAGGGAGAGAGCAGAACGCTGGGAGAGAGGACATTAGCTACTACAGAATCATTCCATTTCCCAGACTGACAATATATTGGCTATATAATATATTGGGGGAGGTGAAGAGGGGCATTTAGACATTACTGTAGGCTTACCAAGCTAACGTTACAATACAAGTAGCCTACTGCATTCAGGCAGAGTCAGACTGATAATGTTAAGTGAGAGGGGAAGAGGACATGTAACGTGAGCTAGCCAGTTAGGGCTAGCAAGCTAACTTTACTAGCTAAATGAGCTATCTCCTTAGGGAGAGAGCTAGCGTTAGTAAAGTTAACTTGCTACGTTGCTAGCCCTAGCTGCTAGGCTAAATAACGTACCGATGGCGAGGTGTAGTCTGTGGTGAAGCACTGGAGTCTGGTCCATCTGTTGATTTCCATAGCTTTTATGGCGTTTGAAGCGTTGTCGGCACCGCGCTTGCTTAACACTGTCTAACTAACCGATGCTCTAAATCCAAAGTAGTTCCAGCCTTTCTTCGGTGCTAAATCATCCGGCGGCCGCTTCTTGTTCTTGTTCGGCTGAAGCTATTACACTTCCGAGTCTTGTTAGATAGCTGCCCTTCCATTGTAGAGAATCCAGTCAGTGGCGCACTATTAAAAATCCAGTCAGAGTGAATAATGTGTCAACTTTTGTAAAGTTCGCTAATCGGCTCGCTAGCTATATTCTGCAGACTGCTGCAGCCATGGGGCTGCAGCTAGGTTTCTCCTCCTCCATCCAGGCACGTTTGATGCTGGTGCTGCTGCGTAAACATACGTCCGTCTACTACGGCGTGCTGCTGCTGCGTAACGACGTCACGTAACGTGTACCTACATGCAGTCATGTCACATGTTAAATCGAAGCCTTTGCGATTAATCTAATTGCGTTGTTTCAAATCTCGGTTTCGATTTAAATTCGATTAATCGTTCAGCCCTACTTCTTAGCCATGACTACTTGTAGGATAACCTAGGTAATAACATTACGAGACATTGTACATTTTATTTTCGAAGCAAATAGATAGCCGGAGCTACTTTCCTGATAAAACAGGAAATGTCAGGAAAGTAGTCTCTTATGGGGTTGTGTTTCTGTGGCTTTCTCTTTAAAGCTGGAGTGAGTACATTTACAATTGCTGGAGTGAGTACATTTACAATTTGTTTATATAAACAAATGTCCATTACGTTCAAGGCATTGCCAAACAAGTTCCCACAATGCTGTATTTCTCAATATACCAGAGTTTTCAATCCGACACAGTCGTGCCCGACAGGTAGAATACTCAGGTATACTGAGAAATGCACAGAGAGAGTTATGTGGTGCAGATAGGCTTAATCAGCATTGTGTGAAGTCGTTTTGCAATAGCTGAATATGTGCATAACATAAACATTCGTTTATGTTATGCACTCCAGCTTTAAGCAGCGAGGCCCAGTTCCATGTCTTTACGGTGAGACTTGTGCAGTATATTGGATACTGCATGCCTACATTATGTTTTGTACTTTGTCATTTTCACAATGACATAAGGAGAAGTGTTCACACTGTGATTTTTGTTTTAAGAGTCGCTTTATTGAAACTTGGTTTCAGTATCTGGTCAGCAAAAAAATTATACAAAATCTTTTTCTCCGATTTGATGTATAATGATTGTTTTAACTGTGATGGTTTTTCTAATTGGTAGTTTTCTAATCTTTTACATTGACTTTTGTCATCTAGGTTTCAGAAGACCCAAACGGTTTCCTGCGCCAACAACCTCTATCATCTCCAGTTGTGGTCATCAGTGAGGAAAACTGCATGATCGCCATGGGAGCATGCCAGTGGCGACCTTCGAAAGAGATCGGTTGAAAGAGGGACTTGTCTACCCGATGGCATATTATTATGTCCTACACCTCACTTACTCCAAGTGTGACTCAACAGTGCTCTCAGTACTGCAAGCTGAGATCCACCATGATGCCATCCGTGATGGACATTCAACCCCTTCCTACAAAAAGCCTATGGGCGAATGGAAGGCCTTCATGAGTGAGGTGAGTGTGAGAGAGTGAGGGACAGGCAAATGGAAGGCCTTCATGAGTGTTCTTTTTTTGGAGGAAAAATATATATTGGTCTGCCATCACTGTAGAAATGTCTTAAAACCTTGTCAATTGTTGTCTGAGCTTCAGTTCTGTGTTGTAACAGTCATGTTCTGCCATTTCACATTCAAGACCTTTTAAATGTGTTATTTTTTCGATGTGAATATATATGTTCTCAATCATGATGTTCATTTACGCTGAGTTAAAAATAATTTGCGTGCTTTTAAAAGAAATAATTTTATGTTACATGCATGTGACATTGTGTCCATGTGGGGGTGTGCGAAGAGTGCTCCAAGTGGTGCTCTGCTTTAACTCCCTGTCGTGGGCGTCCCCCCCCCTCCTCTCTTTCACTCATTCAGAGCTTCAACACAACAAACATGGCTGCTGTGAGCACATACGGTCTTGTCTTGGACATGGACAGAGCGAAATATGGGATTATTTTGCTTACGTTACATTGCTGACAGTGACAGGGACTGACACTACATAGCCCGTCAGTAAACAATGTTTAAAAGTGCGGAGGCGAACTGGCGAAGGGAGCTGACCAAACGCCGACAAACATCCCGACTTAAAAGAGCAACAGGTTAGCGAATGTGATCGATAACCTAATTACATTCCCTCAAATAAGTTTTTTATTTTGTGACGAGCAAACATTTTTCACCGTCAGTTTGACGAGGAAATGTGCTCAGTACGAGCGACCCTCTGCCAAGTAACATTATTGAGTCATGACGCTGTTTATTTAATAGGGTGATCTGGTTGTAAAAATAAAACATTTACATCAGAAAGACATTGAAAGCAGTGATTGATAAATGAAATCCAATGTTTTTCTACAAATTGCATCATTGGGAGGTTGATTCTGGCACTCAATATTAAGGGTGGGCAATATATCGATTTTATATCAATATTGTGATATGAGACTATACATGGCAAGGCTGTCCAAACCCTTTTGAATGGGGGCCAGATTTGATAATGTGAAAATACCTGGGGGCCAGCTACTTTCTGTTGTATCTGAATTCTGTTGAATTGATACAGTACATAGAAGTTATGGCAAACTTAGTCTCGACGCCAGACCCATGAGAGTTCTTACGCTGATACACTAGGTTACTGCATGCTGCAGAGCTCTCTCTGGGTCTGGGACACTTTCCCTCAAGAGGGCTGGTTATGGGAGGGAACCGTTCACTTGGCCAGTCATATGCCAGTGATGGCTTCAGTCCTCTCCAATCAGTAACGACTTTGCGATCAGACAACACGGGAGGCGCAGCCCATTTGCTCTCTCATCGGTGCTACGACCTGTCACTCATTCAATTTCAACCCGCCTTCAAAACCAGCAGTGGCTGTTAACTGGCACAGACTCACTTATGTAGTATACGGAGCGCAGCGATTCAACGTAATATTTGAGTCTGGGGAGAGACTATGGCAAACTAAGACAGATGGAATTGAATGCTTATGGGAGAGGAGAGTGACTGCTGTGAGGAAGATGTTGAAGATGATGATGGCTAAGACACATCCTTGTTTTACTCCTACTTTGACGTAGAAGGGTCAGACTGTTGTCCACTTATTTGAACGTGGGCTTGCATGCCGTCATGAAATAGCTTTAGAATGGAGAGGAATTTGGGTGGGACTCCAAATCGACTGAGTAGGTCCCAGAGTAGCTTTTGATTTACTGTGTCGAATGCCTTCGAGAGATCATTGAAAGCCATATACAGGTCTTGCTTATGTTCTCTGCACTTCTCCTGGATCCAGGCAGTGGTGGCCGATACAAATTGGCACTGACCTCAAACTATCCAATCAGACAAAAGTTGACATTTTCTCGGAAACGGAAGGTCAGATCGAGATGCCTATAAAGGACTATAATATATTTTCTCACCCCAAATCCATCCATGAGTCTCTACGAGTTACAGTTGCAGAGATACGTCCGCCCTGCATGCAGGACTACAGGAGAGACATAGAGGACAGCGAAGTTGGGGGTTTAAGTCACTGATCAAACACTCGATTTCAGTGATTGCTGTCAGAATATAGAGCCATTTAACACTTATTTTAACACAAAAACATTGCTGAATGTACCTTTAATGTGATAATCTAATTTCTTACGTTCTGAAAATAAATCCTGTTTTCTAAAATTCTGTATTCAATGTTGATTTTTTTCTTTTTGTGATACGAAAGTTTTGACATCAACCAGATTTAAATTTCTACCCATGTCTAGCCAACATTGGAGGCTGATGCCTAGCCAACGTTGGAGGCTGATGTCTAGCCAACGTTGGGTTTTGATGTCAACCCCAACCAAAATTCTGTGTCTATATAACGTTGGAGGCTGATGCCTAGCCAACGTTGGAGGTTGATGTCTACTCAACATGGGTTTTTGACGTCAACCCCAACCAAAATTCTATGTCTATCCAATGTTTGAGGCTGTCTATCCAACGTTGGAGGCTGATGTCTAGCCAACGTTGGAGGCTGATGTCAGCCCAAAGTTGGGTTTTGACATCAACCCAATTTTCATTCTCAACCAAACTTCTACATCTATCCAACGTTGGAGGCTGATGTTTATACAACGTTGGGGGCTGATGTCTGCCCAACGTTGGGATTTGATGTCAACCCGATTTTAATTTCCAACCAAAATTCTACATCTATCCAATGTTGGATGCTGATGTCTAACCAACGTCAGAGGCTGATGTCTATCCAACGTTGGAGGCTGATGTCTTGCAAACGTTAGGTTTTGACGTCAACCAGATTTTCATTCTCAACCAAAATTCTACATCTATCCAACGTTGGAGGCTGATGTCTATACAACGTTGGGGGCTGATGTCTGCCCAACGTTGGGATTTGATGTCAACCCGATTTTCATTTCCAACCAAAATTCTACATATATCCAACGTTGGATGCTGATGTCTAACCAACGTCAGAGGCTGATGTCTATCCAACGTTGGAGGCTGATGTCTTGCCAACGTTGGGTTTTGACGTCAACCAGATTTTCATTCTAAACCAAAATCCTACATCTATCCAACGTTGGAGACTGACGTCTATACAACGTTGGGGGCTGATGTCTGCCCAACGTTGGGATTTGATGTCAACCCGATTTTCATTCCCAACCAAAATTCCACATCTATCCAATGTTGGATGCTGATGTCTAACCAACGTCAGAGGCTGATGTCTATCTAACGTTGGACGCTGATGTCTTGCCAACGTTGTGTTTTGACGTCAACCCGATTTTCATTCTCAACCAAAATCCAACGTCAGTTCAACGTTGGAGTCCAACGTCGATATGACGTTAAACTGACGTCCCGTGCCAGCTGGGGAACATGTGTTGCTGTCAGTCTGTCTTTTAATCCCCTCCGATTCTCTCTGCCTCCCTTTCCCACGTTCTCACTGTTAATTGATAAAAACAGGGAGGGAAACGGGACCCCGTGACCAATCACTCTGGCTGCCTCTGTGGTGCGTGGTGTGTGTGTGTGTGTGTGTGTGTGTGTGTGTGTGTGTGTGTGTGTGTGTGTGTGTGTGCGTGTGTGTGTGTGTGTGTGTGTGCGTGTGTGTGTGCTGTAAAACATACCCATCTTACCAAGTACTGTCTCATATCCAATCAAACGTTTATATTTTTATTTAAGTGGGAAAAAGACCTGACTATAGACCCTTTTCACAGGGGCCATTTTGTGTCGAAAAGGCAGGGTAAACACAGGTGCAAGCAAAACACTAATGAGGGTTTCCAACTTCCAATCAGGGAAATTGGAAACCCTCATTAGTGTTTTGCTTGCACCTGTGTTTACCCTGCCTTTTCAACACAAAATGCCCCCCGTGAAAAGGGTCTATGGGGATTCGATAATTCAATTTCTTTCAAATGCATCATCACTTGTTTCAGGGAAATGGAACAAGGAATAAGCAGGCAGATCACTCCCTTCATGTTCAAGAACATTCCTCTTGGAGATCAAATGGAATGACCTCACACTCCGATGGCAGAATACTGACGTTTTGGGATATTTCGGTGGCTGGAGTGCGCAGCAGCAGGACCTACCGGAGCGAGCGGCACCACTAAAGAACTGGCAGGCCCAGCAGTCTGTCGCCGGTCCCTGCCAGCACCTTGTTGTCTGGCTCCTCCGGCGCTGAAGAAAGCCTTAACACAGCTTGAACCAAAAGACAGACCTTGTTCCATGACTCAGTGAATACTTTGTCTGCTTCTGCTTTGCTCTTCGATCGAAATCGAAATGCGGTTTTCCCTCTGTGCTGTGCACCATGTGCAGAAAACACCCCTCTGTGCTGTGCACCATGTGCAGAAAACACCCCTCTGTGCTGTGCACCATGTGTAGAAAACACCTCTGTGCTGTGCACCATGTGTAGAAAACACCTCTGTGCTGTGCACCATGTGTAGAAAACACCTCTGTGCTGTGCACCATGTGTAGAAAACACCTCTGTGCTGTGCACCATGTGTAGAAAACACCTCTGTGTTGTGCACCATGTGTAGAAAACACCCTCTGTGTTGTGTACCATGTGTAGAAAACACCTCTGTGCTGTGTACCATGTGTAGAAAACACCTCTGTGCTGTGTACCATGTGTAGAAAACACCTCTGTGCTGTGTACCATGTGTAGAAAACACCCTCTGTGCTGTGCACCATGTGTAGAAAACACCTCTGTGTTGTGCACCATGTGTAGAAAACACCCTCTGTGTTGTGCACCATGTGTAGAAAACACCTCTGTGCTGTGTACCATGTGTAGAAAACACCTCTGTGCTGTGTACCATGTGTAGAAAACACCTCTGTGTTGTGCACCATGTGTAGAAAACACCCTCTGTGTTGTGCACCATGTGTAGAAAACACCTCTGTGCTGTGTACCATGTGTAGAAAACACCTCTGTGCTGTGTACCATGTGTAGAAAACACCCTCTGTGTTGTGCACCATGTGTAGAAAACACCTCTGTGCTGTGCACCATGTGTAGAAAACACCTCTGTGTTGTGCACCATGTGTAGAAAACACATCTGTGCTGTGCACCATGTGTAGAAAACACCCTCTGTGTTGTGCACCATGTTTAGAAAACACCTCTGTGCTGTGTACCATGTTTAGAAAACACCTCTGTGCTGTGCACCATGTGTAGAAAACACCTCTGTGCTGTGTACCATGTGTAGAAAACACCTCTGTGTTGTGCACCATGTGTAGAAAACACCCTCTGTGTTGTGTACCATGTGTAGAAAACACCTCTGTGCTGTGCACCATGTGTAGAAAACACCCTCTGTGTTGTGCACCATGTGTAGAAAACACCTCTGTGTTGTGCACCATGTGTAGAAAACACATCTGTGTTGTGCACCATGTGTAGAAAACACCTCTGTGCTGTGCACCATGTGTAGAAAACACCTCTGTGCTGTGCACCATGTGTAGAAAACACCTCTGTGTTGTGCACCATGTGTAGAAAACACCTCTGTGTGTGCACCATGTGTAGAAAACACCTCTGTGTTGTGCACCATGTGTAGAAAACACCTCTGTGTTGTGCACCATGTGTAGAAAACACCTCTGTGTGTGCACCATGTGTAGAAAACACCTCTGTGTTGTGCACCATGTGTAGAAAACACCTCTGTGTTGTGCACCATGTGTAGAAAACACCTCTGTGTTGTGCACCATGTGTAGAAAACACCTCTGTGTTGTGCACCATGTGTAGAAAACACCTCTGTGCTGTGCACCATGTGTAGAAAACACCTCTGTGTTGTGCACCATGTGTAGAAAACACCTCTGTGCTGTGCACCATGTGTAGAAAACACCTCTGTGTTGTGCACCATGTGTAGAAAACACCTCTGTGCTGTGCACCATGTGTAGAAAACACCTCTGTGCTGTGCACCATGTGTAGAAAACACCTCTGTGCTGTGCACCATGTGTAGAAAACACCTCTGTGTTGTGCACCATGTGTAGAAAACACCTCTGTGTTGTGCACCATGTGTAGAAAACACCTCTGTGCTGTGCACCATGTGTAGAAAACACCTCTGTGTTGTGCACCATGTGTAGAAAACACCTCTGTGTTGTGCACCATGTGTAGAAAACACCCCTCTGTGCTGTGCACCATGTGTAGAAAACACCTCTGTGCTGTGCACCATGTGCAGAAAACACCCCTCTGTGCTGTGCACCATGTGCAGAAAACACCCCTCTGTGCTGTGCACCATGTGTAGAAAACACCTCTGTGCTGTGCACCATGTGTAGAAAACACCTCTGTGCTGTGCACCATGTGTAGAAAACACCTCTGTGCTGTGCACCATGTGTAGAAAACACCTCTGTGTTGTGCACCATGTGTAGAAAACACCTCTGTGTTGTGCACCATGTGTAGAAAACACCTCTGTGTTGTGCACCATGTGTAGAAAACACCTCTGTGCTGTGCACCATGTGTAGAAAACACCCCTCTGTGCTGTGCACCATGTGCAGAAAACACCTCTGTGTTGTGCACCATGTGTAGAAAACACCTCTGTGTTGTGCACCATGTGTAGAAAACACCTCTGTGTTGTGCACCATGTGTAGAAAACACCTCTGTGTTGTGCACCATGTGTAGAAAACACCCCTCTGTGCTGTGCACCATGTGTAGAAAACACCTCTGTGTTGTGCACCATGTGCAGAAAACACCCCTCTGTGCTGTGCACCATGTGTAGAAAACACCCCTCTGTGCTGTGCACCATGTGTAGAAAACACCTCTGTGCTGTGCACCATGTGTAGAAAACACCTCTGTGTTGTGCACCATGTGTAGAAAACACCTCTGTGTTGTGCACCATGTGTAGAAAACACCTCTGTGTTGTGCACCATGTGTAGAAAACACCTCTGTGCTGTGCACCATGTGTAGAAAACACCCCTCTGTGCTGTGCACCATGTGCAGAAAACACCTCTGTGTTGTGCACCATGTGTAGAAAACACCTCTGTGTTGTGCACCATGTGTAGAAAACACCTCTGTGTTGTGCACCATGTGTAGAAAACACATCTGTGTTGTGCACCATGTGTAGAAAACACCTCTGTGCTGTGCACCATGTGTAGAAAACACCTCTGTGCTGTGCACCATGTGTAGAAAACACCTCTGTGTTGTGCACCATGTGTAGAAAACACCTCTGTGTGTGCACCATGTGTAGAAAACACCTCTGTGTTGTGCACCATGTGTAGAAAACACCTCTGTGTTGTGCACCATGTGTAGAAAACACCTCTGTGTGTGCACCATGTGTAGAAAACACCTCTGTGTTGTGCACCATGTGTAGAAAACACCTCTGTGTTGTGCACCATGTGTAGAAAACACCTCTGTGTTGTGCACCATGTGTAGAAAACACCTCTGTGTTGTGCACCATGTGTAGAAAACACCTCTGTGCTGTGCACCATGTGTAGAAAACACCTCTGTGTTGTGCACCATGTGTAGAAAACACCTCTGTGCTGTGCACCATGTGTAGAAAACACCTCTGTGTTGTGCACCATGTGTAGAAAACACCTCTGTGCTGTGCACCATGTGTAGAAAACACCTCTGTGCTGTGCACCATGTGTAGAAAACACCTCTGTGCTGTGCACCATGTGTAGAAAACACCTCTGTGTTGTGCACCATGTGTAGAAAACACCTCTGTGTTGTGCACCATGTGTAGAAAACACCTCTGTGCTGTGCACCATGTGTAGAAAACACCTCTGTGTTGTGCACCATGTGTAGAAAACACCTCTGTGTTGTGCACCATGTGTAGAAAACACCCCTCTGTGCTGTGCACCATGTGTAGAAAACACCTCTGTGCTGTGCACCATGTGCAGAAAACACCCCTCTGTGCTGTGCACCATGTGCAGAAAACACCCCTCTGTGCTGTGCACCATGTGTAGAAAACACCTCTGTGCTGTGCACCATGTGTAGAAAACACCTCTGTGCTGTGCACCATGTGTAGAAAACACCTCTGTGCTGTGCACCATGTGTAGAAAACACCTCTGTGTTGTGCACCATGTGTAGAAAACACCTCTGTGTTGTGCACCATGTGTAGAAAACACCTCTGTGTTGTGCACCATGTGTAGAAAACACCTCTGTGCTGTGCACCATGTGTAGAAAACACCCCTCTGTGCTGTGCACCATGTGCAGAAAACACCTCTGTGTTGTGCACCATGTGTAGAAAACACCTCTGTGTTGTGCACCATGTGTAGAAAACACCTCTGTGTTGTGCACCATGTGTAGAAAACACCTCTGTGCTGTGCACCATGTGTAGAAAACACCCTCTGTGCTGTGCACCATGTGTAGAAAACACCTCTGTGCTGTGCACCATGTGTAGAAAACACCCTCTGTGCTGTGCACCATGTGTAGAAAACACCCTCTGTGCTGTGCACCATGTGCAGAAAACACCTCTGTGCTGTGCACCATGTGTAGAAAACACCTCTGTGCTGTGCACCATGTGTAGAAAACACCCTCTGTGCTGTGCACCATGTGTAGAAAACACCTCTGTGCTGTGCACCATGTGTAGAAAACACCTCTGTGCTGTGCACCATGTGTAGAAAACACCTCTGTGCTGTGCACCATGTGTAGAAAACACCTCTGTGTTGTGCACCATGTGTAGAAAACACCTCTGTGCTGTGCACCATGTGTAGAAAACACCCTCTGTGCTGTGCACCATGTGTAGAAAACACCTCTGTGCTGTGCACCATGTGTAGAAAACACCTCTGTGTTGTGCACCATGTGTAGAAAACACCTCTGTGCTGTGCACCATGTGTAGAAAACACCCTCTGTGCTGTGCACCATGTGTAGAAAACACCTCTGTGCTGTGCACTATGTGTAGAAAACACCCTCTGTGCTGTGCACCATGTGTAGAAAACACCCTCTGTGCTGTGCACCATGTGTAGAAAACACCCTCTGTGCTGTGCATCATGTGTAGAAAACACCTCTGTGCTGTGCACCATGTGTAGAAAACACCTCTGTGCTGTGCACCATGTGTAGAAAACACCTCTGTGCTGTGCACCATGTGTAGAAAACACCTCTGTGTTGTGCACCATGTGTAGAAAACACCTCTGTGCTGTGCACCATGTGTAGAAAACACCTCTGTGCTGTGCACCATGTGTAGAAAACACCTCTGTGCTGTGCACCATGTGTAGAAAACACCTCTGTGCTGTGCACCATGTGTAGAAAACACCCTCTGTGCTGCATCATGTGTAGAAAACACCTCTGTGCTGCACCATGTGTAGAAAACACCTCTGTGCTGTGCACCATGTGTAGAAAACACCTCTGTGCTGTGCACCATGTGTAGAAAACACCTCTGTGCTGTGCACCATGTGTAGAAAACACCCTCTGTGCTGTGTAGAAAACACCTCTGTGCTGTGCACCATGTGTAGAAAACACCTCTGTGCTGCACCATGTGTAGAAAACACCTCTGTGCTGTGCACCATGTGTAGAAAACACCTCTGTGCTGTGCACCATGTGTAGAAAACACCTCTGTGCTGTGCACCATGTGTAGAAAACACCTCTGTGCTGTGCACCATGTGTAGAAAACACCTCTGTGTTGTGCACCATGTGTAGAAAACACCCTCTGTGCTGTGCACCATGTGTAGAAAACACCTCTGTGCTGCACCATGTGTAGAAAACACCTCTGTGCTGTGCACCATGTGTAGAAAACACCTCTGTGCTGTGCACCATGTGTAGAAAACACCTCTGTGCTGTGCACCATGTGTAGAAAACACCTCTGTGCTGTGCACCATGTGTAGAAAACACCTCTGTGCTGTGCACCATGTGTAGAAAACACCTCTGTGCTGTGCACCATGTGTAGAAAACACCTCTGTGT